>NC_084984.1:23846129-24004076 GCF_963691925.1 Scomber scombrus
TGCTTCATCTCTCTGCCTTTCCTCTCCTTCAACATCCTCACCAATGATCCCTTCCAGAACATCAGCCTGCCCGCCAACCCGTTCAGGTGAGATCATGGTGCTTTTCCACTATACAGTTCTAGCACTACTGACTACCATCAGGGATAGTACCTGGTACCTGGTGCTTTTTTAGTATCTGCTCTGCCGAGGTTCCAAGCGAGCCAAGCCGATACTAAATGTGACGTCAACAGACTGCCGGCCTCTGATTGGTCAGAGAGTCACTGGAAGAGTCATGAGCCATCCCACACAAGAATCAAACCCAGCATTTTTAACCCTCCTGTTGTCCTCCCGGGTCAAATTGACCCCCATCTTTTCCTTCCTTCCTTCCTTCCTTCCTTCCTTCCTTCCTTCCTTCCTTCCTTCCTTCCTTCCTTCCTTCCTTCCTTCTTTCCTTCCTTCCTTCCTTCCTCACTTTCTTTAATTTTTCCTTCCTTCTTCCTATGCTCCCTCCTCCTTCCATACTTCTTTCCTCACTTCCTTCCTTCCTTCCTTCCTTCCTTCCTTCCTTCCTTCCTTCCTTCCTTCCTTCCTTCCTCTGTCCTTCTTTCCTTCCTTCCTCTTACTGTGGTTTCTTCCATTTTTCCATATTAAAAAGGTTTTTTTGGGGAGTTTTTGTTCCTCATTGAAATCGATGGAGTGAGGACAGAGGATGCTGTAAAGCCTCCTGAGGCTAATTTGGGATTTGTTGTTGTCCAAGTTATACAAATAAAAATTGATCTGACTGCTCAAATTTAGAAATTTAGAGTCTGTAAGTGCAACAGACCGTTTGAAGTAGTTTACCATGTGATCCATCAGAAAGCTCTTTGACCTGTCAGTAAACGAAGCTAGTAGCGAGCAAAGCCGAGCTGATTGGATAATCCCAACGTGACAGAAACTTGGATGTTAATTTGGGGTTTATATCAGAGATCAAATTACTAACAAACATCAGACTGTTTGCCAACTTTGTAAAAAGCAACTTTACACTGATCAATCCCGGCAGCAGGATGTGGACTAATATATTACTGCACATGACAATTCACCCAAAAAATGTCCATGTGGTTTAGTTTAAATTTAAAGGGGTTAAAATGTGAAAATAAACGTATGAATAACATGCACACATTCTTTTTTTGTGGACCCAGCATCAAATCTTTTAATCCATTTTGAGAGAATATATTAGAGCATTATGGCAAAAATGTCTAAGTGGTGTAACCATAAAAACTTTGTACCAAATAATTCAACTTGCTTAAAAACAGTATATTCTCAATAAAACACCATATCAACTAGTTTGGCATGATCTTACATTATAACTTTTTATATTAAATAAAGGTAATGGAATACAATTGTTCTACATATTACATTTCATCTGGGGAAGCATGGAGATCAGGAAGCTGACTGCTTTCTTTCTTTCTTTCTTTCTTTCTTTCTTTCTTTCTTTCTTTCTTTCTTTCTTTCTTTCTTTCTTTCTTCCTCCTTTCTTTCTCTTCTCCCTTGTTTTTCTTTCTTTATTTCTTGGATAAAATATGTAATATTTTTCATTCTTTTGTGGTTACACCATTTGACATTTTCAGGAGCATTCAGTCTTACTTTTGGTAAAAAAAAAAGGTGCAAATATCATTTCAAATGATATAAAACCAACAAAAATACTAAATGTACATTTTAACAAACCTGATGCTGCTTTTAAAACTAGTTTTAACAGATTTTTGAATTACTCATCTTGCCAAAACGTATTTGTCACTGACCCTGGTTTCATGTCAGTCACTGGATAAATGTAGTTAAGCTCCAGATCATTGCGTCACACACTAATATCTCTGACACGTTACTGTAACCGGTTGTCTTCAAACCAATTCAAATAAATTACTTATTAGTTTGAATTCGTTGTAACTTGACATTTTGAAAAAGCGACGTTCCTCTGCCTTCAGTTTAAAATCAAACCCTTTGCCTTGTTCAGTTAACCACACTTTCTTTTCTTTTTTATCTAATGAAGATTGATATGTGCGTCAGTACATGTACACGTTTGAATTTGATTAAGTCAGATCCTGTAATGTGATAATTAAGGAGTTTTATCCATAAATATCATTCACACATCACTGAGTGTCACTCAGGGATTCACAGTTTTACAAACCCGTCAACAAGTTTCCAACAACAACATGTTGCAGCGTGTCGCATCTTTTCACTTCATTAAATATGTTTATTAGTCTTCACAGAGCGGCAGGAGGGACGGCAATGTTTCATCTACAGTCTGTGACTTATACACACCTACATCTCAGCTTCATTTACTTCATTAAGTATTTAACCCTCCTGTTGTCCTCTAGTCAAGAAAGGAAGGGAGGAAGAAGGAAGGAAGGAAGGAAGGAAGGAAGGGAGGAAGAAGGAAGGATGGAAGGGAGGAAGAAGGAAGGAAAGGAGGAAGGAAGGGAGGAAGAAGGAAGGAAAGGAGGAAGGGAGGGAGGAATGAAGGGAGGAAGGAAGAGGGAAGGAAAGGAAGGAGGGAAGGAAGGAAAGGAGGGAGGAAGGAAAGGAAGGAAGGAAGGAGGAAGGAAAGGAGGGAGGAAGGGAGGAAGGAAGAAGGAAGGAAAGGAAGGGGGATGGAGGAAGGACAGACAGGAGGAAGGAAGGGAGGAAAGAAGGAACAGTCAAAACAGACTTCGATGGAGCATTAAACATTTATGCAGGGAATCAATGTTTGTTTTTGTTGGGGGTTTTTCTTTTAGGGAGGGCTAAGAAAGGTCTTGTTTTGCAATTTATTCGTGTTTTTTGTAGTTTTTTTTTTCTGAAGTCAGTTTGACCCGGGAGGACGACACGAAGGTTAAATCTCTCATCACAGCAACAGGATATAGTCCGGATCTAACAGCAAACTGATGATAGATTACTCACAGAGTCCGAGTTAATGCATTCAGATTGTTTGGAATAAAGTCTGACTTATACATCGGTCAGCAGATATTATTAACCTATCACAGATATATCAGTATCAGTGTTTATGTTGTCTGATAAGTGCCGATGTCTTTATTGATCCCCTTTGGGAGAAATTCAAATTGGAACATCAGTGCATTGGAAAAAAGCAACGTGAAGGTGAAAGTGTACTAACAATAGAATCAACAATAAATAAAATAAATATACAGTAAACTGGAAATAAATATATGTGGGATTTACATAGTGAGGTAAAGAAAATACACTCATGCATACTGTACAGAGTGAGTGGAGTGTGTATATATATATGTATATGTTTTATATATAGTTCTAATTATTAAATTCTCAGTGTAATTCACTTTTTCAGTCCACTGATGTCGTTTTATACAGTAAAGTTTATTATTAAACTGTTCAATATTACATCCTTCATTACATATCTTTGTGTTTAATAACCACATTTGAGGGATCACCACACTAATTGTTGTTTATGTATATATTCTGTAAGATTATTGGCCGATATATTGATATCAGAACTTTTTTACTCCCTAATATCCATAAAATCCAGTATCAGGCCTTAGTTTACAAATCAGTGTTTACAACGAGCTCCATCGAATGTGTCGAGACGTTTTTATTGTTATGAAAAGAGTCAAAACTCTTCTTAATCTAAAGCAGGACCAGTAAAACCATTACATAATAACCTATAAATAATATCTAATATACACATAATACATATTATAACTTTACTATAATAAACCATCTAGGGTTACCCTGATAAGAGGTAATCTGAATCAGTCAGTTATCTCAAGTTAGAAGATCAGAAGTTGATTGGGAATGAGGAGTGAAAATAAGAGAGAATAATGGTTTGTTTTATAGAAAACCTAGATTTCCAGTAATCCAGTGGGCTTGATTAGATTAGAGTATATATAAATCATGTCAAGTTAATTATCACAGAGGATTTATTGTTTCACTGCCTGCAGTCACATCTAAATAATTGGCTTTATTGAACTCATGTAAGCATAATATCTATAATAACTAAATAAAGCAAAAAACACATTTACTGTAGTCATTTAGTCTCATTTAACCTTCGTGTCGTCTTCTCGGGTCAAATTGACCCCGTCTGTTTTGACTGTTCCTTCTTTCCTCCCTTCCTTCCTTCCTTCATTCCTTCTTTCCTTCCGTCTGTCCTTCTTCCCTCCCTCCTTCTCTCTTTCTTTCCTTCCTCTCTCTTTCCTCCCTTCCTTCCTTCCTTTCCTTCCCTTCCTCTCTTCCTTTTTTCCTCCTTCCCTCCTTCTCTCTTTCTTTCCTCCCCCTAGCTTCCTTCCTTCCTTCCTTCCTTCCTCCGATCCTCTTTTCCTTTACCCTCCTTCCCTCCTCTCTTTCTTTCCTCCCTCCTTTCGTCCTTCCTTCCTCTCTCCTTTCCTTCCTTCTTCTTTCTTCCTTTCCGTTCTTCCTTCCTCCCTCCTTTCCTTCCTTCTTCCTTCCTCTTTTCCTTCCTTCTTCCTCTTTTCCTTCCTTCCTCCCTCTTTTCCTTCCTTCTTTCTCCCTTCCTCCCTCTTTTCCTTCCTTCTTCCTCCCTTCCTTCCTTCCTTCCTCCCTCTTTTCCTCCCTTCTTCCTTCCTTCCTCCCTCTTTTCCTTCCTTCTTCCTTCCTTCCTCCCTCTTTTCCTTCCTTCTTCCTTTCTTCCTTCCTTCCTTCCTCCATCTTTTCCTTCCTTCTTCCTCCTTTTCTTCCTTCCCTTCCTCCCTCTTTTCCTTCCTTCTTTCTCCCTTCCTCCCTCTTTTCCTTCCTTCCTCCCTCATTTCCTCCCTTCTTCCCCCCTTCCTTCCTCCCTCTTTTCCTTCCTTCTTCCTTCCTTCCTCCCTCTTTTCCTTCCTTCTTCCTTTCTTCCATCCTTCCTTCCTCCCTCCTTTCCTTCTTTCTTCCTCCCTTCCTTCCTTGACTCGAGGACAACAGGAGGGTTAATATACAGAACTTAACATAAAGTAATGACAAATGTGACTAAACCATCAACAGTATATTTCAGATGATGTATATTTATATTTTTAATATAAGAACAAACATTTCCTCTGCGTCTTTGCTCAGTTTCAAGCAAAAAAAAAGTAGCAGAGTGCAGCTTTCTTTGAAGTTCTGCTTATTTGAGCAGAGAAGATGTTTCTATTGTTGTTTTCTTAAGCTGGGAGAGTGTTAATAAAGTTTTTGGGAAGATGTCAGTACAGCTTAATTCACAATTTACATTTCCCCTCTTTTTTTGGGGCCGTTTTAGTGTAGAGCGAGCGCGGCCTCGTTGTTATAATAATAAGCAGAGTGATAAAGTAAAGTTAATATTCCTCCAGCATCAACAAGGCAGACAGATTACAAGCCAATGCCAAACAAGAAGAAACGGTTCCACTTTAAATGAGGAAAAAAAAGAAAAAAAAAAGAACATAATTATGAGATTAGCAGAGTCACACTGTAACACAGCCAACAGCAACGTGTATGTGTGTGTGTGTGTGTGTGTGTGTGTGTTAAAGCTGTTTTAACCCTCCTGTTGTTCCCCAGTCAAGGAAGGAAGGGAGGAAGAAGGAAGGAAAGGAGGGGGGAAGGATGGAAAGAAGGGAGGAAGAAGGAAGGAAAGGAGGAAGAAGGAAGAAAGGAAGAAAGGGGGATGGAGGAAGGAAAGAAGGAAGGGAGGAAAGAGAGAGGAAGGAAATAAAGAGAGAAGGAGGGAGGAAGGAATGGAAGGAAAAAGGGAAGGAAAGAAGGAGGGAGGGAAGAAGGAAGGACAGAAGGAAGGAAGAAAGGGGGATGGAGGAAGGAAAGAAGGAAAGGAGGAAGGAAAGAACAGTCAAAACAGTTGGATTATTATCTCATTTAATTTCACGATGATGTTTGCTGCTGGTGGTCTGTTGTTTCTTCTCATATACTGTATAACATTGTGTGTGTGTGTGTGTGTGTGTGTGTGTGTGTGTGTGTGTGTGCGTGTGTGTGTGTGTGTGTGTGTGTGTGTGTGTGTGCGTGCGTGTGTGTATGTGTGTGTGTGTGTGTGTGTGTGTGTTTCAGTAGTAAAAAACTACTTCAAAGTCATTTCTGTGGTCAGGAAAACACAGTGACACGAGCAGGAGTGTGTGTGGTAATTGTATGTTTAGTGTATTATTATCCGCCTGCTTTGAGAGTTAATCTCTGTGGAGCTTTTTCCTCTTCATCAATCCTGCATCTTCAATTTTCAATCATCATACGGAGTCTTTGCGCTTCGCTGCAGCTGATTGGAGGCGTTTCGCTGCTCTCTGACTGACATTTGTCTTGCTGTGGCGCGTTCGAGTCCTGTGGGAAAACTCGTCTTCAGAGTCGGCTGTGTGGGATAATTGGAGAAGATGCCGACTTCACATGGAAGTTTATATTATTATAACATACAATACAAAACAAATACATTACACACACTTCAAAACAAGGAAAACAAATCAAACAGCAAACAAATATATAAGGAAGGAGAGGTTGGCATCAATAAATAAAGCAAGAGGCTTCATCAATACATATCCCCATTTTTATTTAATTTAATTATTTATCTATTTTTCCTTCAGTCTGTCTCCAACAGAAGATCAAGAGGAAACAATACCATTTACACACATTTCAGTATTGTGTATTTAGTACACACAAAGTAGGACTCGCATGTAATTTGTAACAACTTCATGTAAAGAACATAAAATGACATGTTTTGGGGGGGGTTTAAACTTCTTCTTTTTTTTTTGTTTTTCGGTGCAAATGAGATAATAATTGAGTGCTAAAAGTTGATAAAGTGAACAAATCGGACTGTGACCGCCAACCGTCTGCACAGCACTTTAACTGGACAGAGGAAGATGTTCAACAGCAGGTTGAAGACGTCGTTTGTCCCCATCTAGATTTATGACATCTGTAGGAGAGGAATGACTGAATGTATGACCTGACTTAATATGGGCTACTGGACGCCTTAATAAAGTATCTATCTATCTATCTATCTATCTATCTATCTATCTATCTATCTATCTATCTATCTATCTATCTATCTATCCATCCATCCATCCATCCATCCATCCATCCATCCATCCATCCATCCATCTATCTATCTATCTATCTATCTATCTATCTATCTATCTATCTATCTATCTATCTATCTATCTATCTATCTATCTATCTATCTATCTATCTATCTATCTATCTATCTATCTATCTATCTATCTATCTATCCCACAATGGGGAAATGTGCATTATCACAACAGCAAGTGGACAGTAAAAGAATATAAGAGCAGCAATTTTTTTAAAAAGAATAGAGAACAATAAATACTAAGTACAAAAAAAAACTATAAGAACAATAATAGTAAGAAAAATATGTAGTAAAATAGTCGTGACATTATTGACATTATTTACAGTTACAGAGTAATATCGGTATTGACTGGTTATATACCAGATATTCTTATTGCACTGATTAAACTGAAATAAATTATTTATCTATTTATCTTAATGAATCTGATGAAATAATAATTTTTTTTAGGGTTACAAATGACTTCTTTAAAAACAACATTTTAACATTTCATAATCTTTTCGGGTCATTTTGACCTCAATCATCAAGCTGAAAGTTGAACGAAGCAAAGCAGAACAAAATGTTCATAATTTGTTATTTTAGATGCTGATCATTTTAATGTGATTGAATGAAACGTGTGTGTGTGTGTGTGAATAGTTGAATGATTGCATGTATTGTAAAGCACTTTGATTGATCGGAGGACTAGAGAGACGTCATTTATCATGCTGTTATTCACTTTTCCTTCTCAATAAATCTTGTGTCTTGTTTTGTCGGTTTTGTGCATCAGGGACCATTTGATCTGCATGGAGCTGTGGCCGTCAGATAAGCATCGTCTGGCCTACACCACCTCGCTGCTGCTCTTCCAGTACTGCCTCCCTCTGCTGCTGGTGCTGCTCTGCTACCTGAGGATCTTCCTACGCCTGAGACGACGCAGGTTGGTACTCGTCTCTCTCTCAAAGATGCTTTTGTCATCCAGAGAGTGGTGGAAAGGGGTTTAATTTCATCACTTTAAATCTAAGTTAAGTGTCTGTGAATATCCAGCTGCTGCAGTGCAGATGAGAGAAGATATGAGTGGATAAAAATGTTGGAATTACATCAGCATCAACACATCTGAGTCTCCTTTGATGTAAACTTTGTAAAAGTTGAAATACTTTACACCAAATTTGAGTTACTGATGTAATAGTAACATACTATTTAATAATTGTGACTTTCCATTAGTGTTTTTGTGTCAAATTGACCCCGTCTGTTTTGACTATTCTTTCTTTCTTTCCTCCCTTCCATCCTTCCTTCTTTCCTCCCTCCGTCCTACTTTCCTTCCCTCCCTCCTTCTCTCTTTCTTTCTTCCCCCCTACCTTCCTCCCTTCCTTCTTTCCTTCCTTCCTCCTACCTTCCTTCCTTCCCTCTTTCCTCTGTCCTTCCTTCCTTCCTTCCCTTCTTCCTCCCTTCCTCTTTTCCTTTCTCCCTCCCTCCCTCCTACCTTCCTCCCTTCCTTCTTTCCTCCGTCCTTCCTTCCTTCCTTTCCTTCCTCCCCTCCTTCCTTCTTTCCTCCCTCCCTCCTACCTTCCTTCCTTCTTTCCTTTCCTTCCTCCCTTCCTTCTTTCTTTTCCTCCCTTCCTTCCTCCCTCCTTTCCTTCCTTCTTCCTCCCTTTCTTCCTTGACTCGAGGACAACAGGAGGGTTAAGGCATGTCTAACTTTCCATCCATCTGGCAGAAAAGTGGATGTAAATCTATAATCTTTATCTCTCACTCCATTTAAACGAAGTGTAAAAACTGACAAGTGTGTAATTTCGCTGAGAGTGAGGGTCGACTTCAGGCTGATTTTCTTACTATAATCTCTATAAACCCTGTGTGTCCTCTGACTGTCCGCGCCGGTGAAATCCAGATGAAGGAAGATCTAAGTTCATATAAATGTTAATATTCTCATCTGAGCTTGTTAAGGAATAAACTTAACGAGCGTTTCGTCTCTCAGGCTACACACAGACTGACCTACATTACTGGTGAAGGTGACTGTGTGTGTGTGTGTTTGTGTGTGTGTGTGTGAGTGTGTGTGTGTGTGTGTGTGTGTGTGTGTGTGTGTGTGTGTGTGTGTGTGTGTGTGTGTGTGTGTGTGTGTGTGTGTATGATGTGTATCAGAGCTGCAAAATCTCGTCAATTAATCATTCAGACGAACAACAATCTAATCTGATAATCACTTTTAATCATTTTATAAGCAAAAAAAATGCCAAAACAGCAATTTCAGCTTTTCATATGTTTCAATTTCAATTTCATTCATATTGTACCAAATAACAACAGAATGAATCTCAAGGCACTATGTATAAGTGATGATTTATGGCTTTTCATTGTCGTATGTGACGGTAAACTGATCATCATCAATCAAAACAACATATATGAAAATGTCACCTTGACCCAATTATAACAGTCTGTAGCAATTAACTCATACATTGAGAAAATAATCTGCAGCTTAATTAATATAATGAAAATAATCATTAGTAGCAATCTTACTGTGTATAAGGGCCATTTTCAGTGTCCATGTGGTTTAGTCAAATTTAAAGGGTTAAAATGTGAAAATAAACGTATTAATAACTTACACATTCTTTTATTGTGGACCCAGCAAATTTCTGCTTTTAATCCATTTTGAGAGAATATATTAGAGGATTATGGCAAAAATGTCTAAGTGGTGTAACCATAAAAACTTTGTACCAAATAATTCAACTTGCTTAAAAACAGTAAATTCTCAATAAAACACCATATCAACTAGTTTGGCATGATCTTACATTATAACTTTTATATTAAATAAAGGTAATGGAATACAATTGTCCTAAATATTACATTTCATCTGGGGAAAGTCATTATTAGTATAAGTCCACTTAAATACACTGTAGGTGATAAAATATGTAATATCATTCTTTTGTGGTTACACCATTTGACATTTTCAGGAGCATCCAGTCTTACTTTTGGTAAAAAATGGTGCAAATGTCATTTCAAATGATATAAAACCAACAAAAATACTAAATGTACATTTTAACAAACCTGATGCTGCTTTTAAAACTAGTTTTTTTAACCAACGCTTTTTTGTCACTGACCCTTAAACACTCACTAATCACTTTAGTAGGAACACCTGAGAGAGAGAGAGAGAGAGAGAGAGAGAGAGAGAGAGCGAGAGCGAGAGCGAGAGAGAGAGAGAAAGAGAGAGAGAGAGAGAGTTTGTGCTTTTCTTTGTGTATAAGACGTTTTTTCGGTAACACTATCTATAATCACATTGTCCATAAGTGTGCCTGCGGATGGGTGTGATACTTCACAGTGGATTGTCTGACAGTAGGCTTCATGCTGTGCTGTGCAGGGACATGTTGGAGGGCAGCAGACGGACTCGTGGAGCTCAGAGGATTAACGTCATGCTGTTGGCCATCGTCATAGCCTTCGCTCTGTGCTGGCTGCCGCTCAACGTCTTCAACACGCTGTTTGACTGGCACCACCAGGCGCTCCCCGACTGCCAGCACGACGCTGTCTTCTCCGCTTGCCACCTGACAGCAATGGCCTCCACCTGCATCAACCCTGTGGTCTACGGCTTTCTCAACAGCAACTTCCAGCGGGAGCTTAAGGTGACGCTGCAGCGCTGCCAGTGCGGCGGCCGGGCAGCGGAGAGCTACGAGAGCTTCCCTCTGTCCACGGTGGGCAGCGAGGGAATGACCAAAGCCACGTCCCTCAACAGGATGGGATCAGTGTGCTCTCCTTCGCCCAGACCTGAGATCAGCTCAGCGATACCGGCTAAAACAATACCAGCTAATACTTAGAAAAATAACTCCCACCAAACTCTTTTCTGACAAGTGGCTGAAGGCAATCAGCTTGTGAGTGTCTGACAGCTGGAACAGTGTGTGCCAGACTGTCTGAGGCACCGAGCAAGTCAAATACTTCAACTTTACTTCATTTCCATAACTTTCCTGTCAGAGTAAAAAAAAAGGCTTATTCGCTGGTGGAGCCTGAAGTCAAAACACAAGACACAAAGACTTTGTAAAATGGACTCTGCAGAGGGACACAGAACGAGCGGCAGAGGAGCTGGTAGAGGTGACTGTTCGCTAAGCCCCCCCCCCCCCCAGGATATACACCTTATCACTGTGTTTACATTTGTACTAATACCCAGGTTATAATCAGATTTTTTGGGGGTATCCCGGTTGTGTTTTGTGCATGTAAACACCTCATCCTGGTTACAGAAATGTGAGAAATCAAGTACAGCTGCACACAGATGATTAGATGCTGTTTTAATCATTTAAACAGGGATAATCAGGTTTTTCTTATTCCATGTAAATGTCATATTCCAAAAATATGATTAAAACCAGGATACTAGTGCGCATGTAAACACCATAGACTGTATATAAGAAATGGACGTAGCATCCGTGACGTCACCCATTGGTTTGTGGACTGCTGCTCGGAAGCCAATAGTATCGGATCTGGGCAGCGCCATCTTGAAAATTTCAGGTGCATGCCGGGAAAAATAAAAACACGGATTCTACTTATATGGGCATCAGGAGGAGCATGAGGCGCCCTCATGAACCTGTGAACCAATCAACCTATGAATCACGACGTAGCCACGCCCTAATGCATACCCTGCTTTATCGTCAAATATAAAATCAGGGAGGCCAAAATTTCACAAATGAACATCATACTGCATTGAAGAAGGCTTTAAACTAGCGATTGAGACACATTTTGAAAACGTTTACTGAGGTAAGAAATCAAGTGAGAAGTTGGTGAATTCTCCATTTACTTGTGTAGAGACAGAAGTCCTTTTAACACCAAAACGGTCGCCCCCTGGTGGCCTTTTGATAGAATGCAGTTTTAAGTTACTTCCACGTTGGCCTCATTGCAGAGGACCGGAGCTCCCGCCTGGTAAACACACTCCTATAGGTGCGACATGAGAAAGAAGGAATTATTTCTGATTATAGAAGTAAAAAATCTTGAGTCACTTCTACAGGTTGGATCAATATGAAACTCTCCTGGTTGAATCATCAATGTCTTGATTCTTTGATTTAAGTTCGAGGGGTTTAGCGAACAGTCGATTGTTAACACTAACTGAAGATGTAAAGGAGAGAGAAAGATACTGCTGGTGTCAAAAACTGAGAAATAATGAACCTGACATAAGTTTGTAACAGTGGAAATGGAAACAGCTTGCACACGTACATGTTTTATATGTGACTTTCCACATGTAAATGATATCATAATGATAGTGAACGCTGTTGATAAGCATTACGCATCAGTGCTTGATTTTAAATACGATGGAAGTGAATGAGGCTATCGCTGCCTAACATTAATGTATTATAATAACTTCATCAACTTTGAAGGTTTTCATTGTTAAGCACCGAACAAGTGATGAAACTTATAATGGATTGTCTCTTTTTTTTGGAGGCTGAGTTATAGATACACTGAAGTCTACGAGAGAAGAATTTTATCGACGCCACTCAGCCTTATATTTTCTCACAATGGGATAAAACTTATAGGAATGTTTCAAACACTGAGGAGTCAGCATGTTTTGTAGCAGATCTCAGATCCAACGCCAGATCAATGAATTGTGAAGTCACAAGAGGAATTTCAAACATGCATTCCCTGTTTTTTGTTTTAGTGCTTAGTGATGCCACCAAATCACCCCTATATAATAAATGGACGTAACATCCGTGACGTCACCCATTGGTTTGTGGACTGCTGCTCGGAGGCCAATAGTTTCGGATCTCAGCAGCGCCATCTTGAAAATTTCAGGTGCATGCCGGGAAAAATAAAAACATGGATTCTACTTATATGGGCATCAGGAGGAGCAAGAGGACGGAGCAGGGGAGGTTGCGAGGGCTGGATCTACCACATTCTACACCGGCAACCTGGTGATGCTAACCAAGTTAGCTGTTACGACTAACTATAACCACAAAACTCCAGAGAAAACTGTCGGTGTGAAACAAGTTCACGGCTATTTCCTGCAGTCTATCTGTCCACCCTCCTGAACCTGTGAACCAATCAACCTGTCAATCACGACGTAGCCACGCCCTAATGCATACCCTGCTTTATCGTCAAATATAAAATCAGGGAGGCCAAAATTTCACAAATGAACATCATACTGCATTGAAGAAGGCTTTAAACTAGCAATTGATACCATAAACACATTTTGAAAACGTTTACTGAGGTTAGAAATCAAGTGTGAAGTTGGTGAATTCTCCATTGAATTGTATAGAGACGGAAGTCCTTTTAACACCAAAACGGTCGCCCCCTGGTGGCCTTTTGATAGAATGCAGTTTTAAGTTACTTCTGCGTTGGCCTCATTTCAGAGGACCGGAACTCCCCGCCTGGTGGTGGTGTATTTATCTGCCCACTGGATAAAGGCCCATCCACACCACTAACTATAACTATAACTATAACTATAAAGATACAGTTTTTAAAATGGTTGTCCACACCACAACTATAACGACATCGACAGTATTGAACAATATCGTTGGATTACTTTCAGAGAAACACTGACAGCCAATCAGAATCCTTCCTATAACCATACAGCAGCCTGACAGCCAATCAGAATCCTTCCTATAAACCAAACAGCAGCCTGACAATCAATCAGAATCCTTCCTATAAACCATACAGCAACCTGACAGCCAATCAGAATCCTTACTATAAACCGCACAGCAGCCTGACAGCCGATCAGAATCCTTCCTATAAACCATACAGCAGCCTGACATTTACAGTAAAACTCAAAAACCTACAAATATCATCTTAATTATGACTTTATTTATTGATATTTATTTATTGTAATGCAGCTTTTCGCCTCTCTCAGCACAGATTCAGAGGTGATTTCTTTAGAGAGGTTTGTCTCTCTTTATTATACAAAGATGCTGGAGCTTTGTTCTCTATTATAATGTGATCAATCTTATCATGTTCAGATGTGAGCTCATACTGTGAGTCTCTGCTTCAACATGTGCTGCTGTGTGTCGGCTCAGTTTGGACATCACAGCAACTAGTGTCTGAAATACTTCTGATCAACACACTGAATCAGCACCAAGCCTGTCAACCCTTCTGCTTTTCTTTTTATCTCTCTGTACAACATACAGCAGTAACAGCTCATCAGTATCTATTCTCATTAGCTGCAGACTCAGGTGGAAGCAGCAGTTGAGAGACAGGAAGTTATAGTTCATAAGTGTGGATACTCACATCGTTATAGTTATCGTTATCGTTATTGCTCTTAGTGTGGACGGCTCTTTAGACTGAACTGCTGTGAAGCAATCATTCATCCGATTCACGGCTTTGTGCTCTCTCTCTCTCTTTTGCTCACTCCGGTGTTGAGACGGAGAGGAAGGCTCACAAACAACAACGACAAATCCTGCATAGTGTCGCTTTAACTTACATCTGAAAACACACCAAACCCTTCAGTCTTAGATAAAGGTTTTAGGTTTTTGTTTTACCATAATTGTCAATTTAAGGTGTTGCTAAATGCTTCTTAAAAGGCAAAACTCATTTTAAATTAAACATATTTACATTACACAAATCATGAAAAAAAAATCATTACTGAATGTACATTTTAATATAAAGAACAAGGCCTTTCAAGCCATGAATTAAGAGATGGGGTGTTTTTTTTTCTTAATAAAACCCCTTAATCTGTGCATATAATGGCCTAATATACTGTATTACAATCCATTAATTATCCCCTTAAAATCCCATTAAAAAACTTAATTTCATCATTATGAATGGATAAATTAATGTAATTTTAAGGTTTTTAAAAAAAGGATTCATACATCTCCATTCAGAAACTTAATATTTTACAGGTCTTAATTCTATTTTATGTTTCTATTAAAAACGTCTGCTTGAGCTTTTCTATTTTGAGCATTTATATCTGAGCTTTTCCATCTTCCATTTTTTTATTTTCACTTTTAAAATTTGACATTTAACAACATCGAAATGTGACTTCAGTTTCCCTTTTCCTTTTCGCATCTGATTTCTGATTATCCTTCATAGTGGAGCAGAATAAATGATTCATTTGCAAAATTTAATTTTCCTTTTCTGAAAAAAAAAAAAAAAATTAAATTCTTGTTAAAAAAAAGGGGGGGGGGGGTGTAAAATCTGGATTGAGTCATAAATCAGAGAGTGTATCTTTAAGTGATGTAACAGTCAATTAATTTTGACTTTTCTTCTTCGCTGAATACTGTCAAGTTTGTTGGTTCATTGTGACCATGTCATTAAAGAAAGTGTGAAAAATACAGTGTGGCTTGGTTTGGAAAATTTAAGTCTGGACTGAAAAACACCAAGATTTATATATAAAAAAAACTCTAAAAACTGCTTATAATTTCACAAATAATAAATGGAAATAGACCCGATTTGGTTTCTGAGCTAAAAAATTAGCAGAGAAATAATAGTGAATAAAAAATTCAACATTAACAAGTTTATCAGAAGAGATGGACAGAGCCAAAATCACCCAAACAGACTGAAAATATGAAGTATTCTGTTTTAACCCTCCTGTTGTCCTCGAGTCAAGGGAGGAAGGAAGGGAGGAAGAAGGAAGGAAAGGAAGGGGGTAGGAAGGAAGGAAGGAAGGATGGAGAAAAGAAGGAAGGGATGGAGGAACAAGGAAGGAAAGGAGGGAGGGAGGAGAAGGAATGGAAGGAAGGAGGAAAGAAGGAAGGAAGGAAGGAAGGAGGACGACACGAAGGTTATAAATAGTTTATTCACGTGTCTCCACTCTCATATTTCAGATGTGATGCAGCTCCAACATGTACGGATGGATTTGAGAAGTTGACATTTGTTCACATAGCAGTAGTGGATGGAAACAAGATTTAACCTTCGTGTCGTCCTCCCGGGTCAAATTGACCCCGTCTGTTTTGACTGTTCCTTCTTTCCTCCCTTCCTTCTTTCCTCCCTTCTTTCCTTCCGTCTGTCCGTCCTCCCTCCTTCCTTCCTTCCTTCCTTCTTTCCTCCCTTCCTCCCTCCTTTACTTCCTTCCTTCCTTCTTTCTTTCCTTGCTCCCTCCCTTCTTTTCTTCCTTCCTTCCTTCCTTCCATCCTTCCTTCCTTCCTTCTTTCCTTTCCTCCCTTCCTTCCTCCCTCCTTTTCTTCCTTCCCTCCCTCCTTCCTTCCTTCCTTCCATCCTTCCATCTTTCCTTCCTTCCTTCCTTCCATTCTTCCATCTTTCCTTCCTTCCTTCCTTCCTTCCTTCCTTCCTTCCTTCCTTCCTTCCTAACGTCTTTCCTTCCTTCCATCTTTCCTTCCTTCCTTCCTTCCTTCTTTCCTTCCTTCCATCTTTCCTTCCTTCCTTGACTCGAGGACAACAGGAGGGTTAACTCACATACTCTTGTTCTGATTTTCTGTTAATTCTGTTAAACTTTATATTACATTTTGAAAGGAAATCTGTCTAAAGTGACCTGACACCATTGTACCTTTTCCACTGCTGCTAAAGATACACAATATCAGTCAGAAGCTCCAATCTCTGATTTCTAAAGTGAGTCTGAATGCCAGTATAACATATGTGAGAGCTCATTTCTACAGCTGTATGAAGCAGTGACAGAGGTCTCCCGAGGGCAACCAAAGCAGATGGATGCAAGGCTCGACATACGGCGGTGTCTGGTCAGGCTTTACAGGGTAATGATGGGATGAAAGAGCTTCTTTCTAGGTAATAGATTTATAAATGAACCATTTACATGAACAGGATTATCAAAGACGCAGAGGAAGAAATATATCCTTGAAAACCTTATCCAACAAAGGTACTGTTTATCCACTGCTGGGTTGTTTATTGTTGTTGTTTATTTATTTTTGTGGTCTTGACACACTCCTTCACATTCTTCACCCTGCTGTGAATGCTTAATTATTGCAAAGTAACATCTACTTCCTGCGTATGATAATGAGAGATCATTCATACCCATAAACATCCAATCGTTCTGTAGCCTTGGTTGCTAAGGTTGTTAATCAATAAAATGGTTGCTAAGGTGTTTCCACTCTCATATTTCAGATGTGATTCAGCTCCAAATTGAGATATAAGGTAAACAGTATTATTCAGCTTTTTGTGATTTTCTGTTAATTATATACTTGAATGATGTTCAATATCTATACTAAAAATAGTCAAAGTTCTAAAACTTGATGTTAATGTATGAAGAAATTATGTCTGCAAGACAATAGTGTGGACTTTATCCTGATGTGAATACTTAATTTGGGACATTGGCTTGTCACACATCCTCATAAACAGTTTACTTACATGTCTCCACTCTCATATCTCAGATGTGATTCAGCTCCAACATGTACAAATGTATTTGATAAGTTGAACATTTGGAGTAAAGAAGGAGAAAAAGAAGTGAAATCCTTAAAGAGACAGGAGCTAAAACAGCCTGTTTCAGACAGAGGCTGAACTGAGCGGCTGCATAAAGGACCAGTACAAGATAAATAAGGAGTTTTTAACTGGAAATCATGCAAAGATATTCCAGTAGAGACACAGAATATAAATATAGAGCTGGAAATTTGAATATTTTTCTCTTTAACTGACTTCATAAACATACAGAAATGAGAGGAGAAAGGAGAGAGACTGGAGGGAAATAACAGAAGGTTTCTGAGTTCAGTCAGAGGCTGAGCTGAATATACACACACACACATAGCTGGTACTAAAGTTTGTACAATTGTTACCTGAGATGTTTGGGATGAATAAACACGGATGCACAAACAGCAGCTTCTAAATTAGTGCAAATGATGCAAGGCGAGAATCCACCAGTCTTTCTGTCTTGTTAAGTAATATATGAAAAATTCTGCAGCCGCATGCAGGTTTTGATACTGAAACTTTTTTCAAGATGGTCACCAAACTCCACATTAGAAGAGATTAAATTAACTATGAAGAGCTTTGCATCTTATAGAAAGTACCAATTTACTTTGCATGTCAGGGATGAAAACAGCACTCCCAGTCGCTTCTATTCAATCAAATTTTATATTCATAGCAGCTCTCGTACAGATTAGTGCAATTCAAAGTGCTTCACAAATGACTTTAAAACCTCTAATAAAGAAAGCACAAATGTAAACACTAAAACAATTTTGAGATATTAATCATCTTGAAGTCGGAGTCTTGCGGCCATTAGAGGAACTGAACCGTAATCATTCAGCTGTTGTGCTTCCCACTCGACTGCCACTGCAAGTTATTCTGAGTACAGTCTGTGCCAGCATGCACCCACTGAGCCATGTTTGTAATGAAGTCTGTCTGGGTGCCAACACACCCATCAGTTCAGGCTGAGTAGAAACTGCACCCACCTTAACCACGATCATTTCTGTGTGGAGTTTGAATGTTCAGCGAGCATTTTCCCAAATTACCTGCAGTAGTAAAAGTGTTTTTATTATCTCTGTAGGTGCCAATGTCAGTCTGGACTGAAATATCACAACTATTGGGCGTCTCAAATCTCTTCTTCTGTTCTTACACTTCTTAATATTCTGGGATCATAAGTGCATTCACACTGAGAAGTATGGATACATGCAGCACTATGAGTACCTGGATGGTTGAGTGTGTAACTATGGACACTTCTCACCCTCAACAGTTGCCATCTTGGCTCCGTAGTAGAAGGGAAGGGACCACTTTTCAAACAGGAAATGGCAGCAGAGGACGTTGTAACTTTGGTGAACATCGCCACGTTATACAACTGTAAATTATACATGTGTTTTTTACACTAAGCACCACTATACTGTTGTCAGATATAAGCCATCAGTAGGTTTGTTGGGTTAATTTAGCTTGCTAACTGGCTAATTGTAATTTCCAGTAAGTGCTTGTCAAATATGCGCACTACAAAACTAAATATATAGTATACACAGTGTACTAACAGAAGTATGCGATTTGTGACTAGGGCTGGGTATCGGTACTCGGTGTACCTTAAAGATATCAATTTCTATCTGTGGATACCGATATCAATTTACTGAGTCTCGTATTTCTATATTACATAAAACGAAGGGCTGCGTATCGGTACTCGATACCTTTAAGGTATCAACCAAAATAAATCGATACCAAGTAGTATCCAGTGTTGGGGTTACAGTAATATATTACGTTTAGGCAGTAACGGAGTAATATAATGCGTTACTAACTATAATTTGGTAATATTATTACAGTTACTGAGTCCGGTAACGCCTTACAATCCGAGCTGTCGCACAGGCGGAGGTTTCGAAAAAACAACCCAGGCGCAACAGCCGTAAATAAAGAGGAGAAGAAGACGGTTTTAAATCAATAGAAGAAGAAGAAGACGGTTTGGTTTGGAGATGGCAAGATGGCAACAACTGATAATTCAACGTTTTCTAAGTGGTTATACTCGCAGTATTTTGAATTTGTCGCAGAAAAAGATAAGAACCTCACAGTAAGGTGAACTTTATGTGCTGGTGGTAGGCTGAGGGTACTACGGCTAAAAATAGTACAAGTAACCTCAAGAAACACCTGGAGAGAGAGCACAGCAACAAATATGCCTTCATTTTGTAATGCCTTGCCCTAAATGTTTATTTTGGTTTATTTTGGTTAACTAAAAAGTGATGAGTAACTTATTACTCTACACAGAAGGTAATATTGTAAAGAAACGTATTACTTTCAAATGCAAGTAACTAGTAATATGAAATATATTACATTTTGGAAGTAACTTGCCCAACACTGGTAGTAGCTAAACGTTTCCCGTCAAACGATACCTGCAATCGATTATTTTTGCACCCTGAGCTAGAAAATATGACTATTTGTATGGACTTGCTCACAGCCAATCAACAGCAAGCGTTCTTGGATTTAATGCAACATGTGATTGGTCCACTGCCACAGCAGCTACAACCCGTCTGTGGTGGTGAAGTCGTGGTGAATTTGAGTTAGCGCACTAAGAAGTTCAGCAGCCAAGATGCCACCTAAACGCTCTAAAGTGTGTCTACACTACACGCCTGTTACACCGGATAAAAGAATGATGGGTATCTAATGAAGTACTCAGTTGGTATCAGTATCACTTTAACCCTCCCTTTTGTCCTCGAGTCAAGGAAGGGAGGGAGGGAGGAAGGGAGGGAAAAGGAAGGAAAGGAGGGAGGAAGGAACGAAGGGAGGAAGAAGGAAGGAAGGGAAGAAGGAAGGGAGGGAGGAAGGAAGGAAGTAAGGAAGGAAAGGTGGAAGGAAGGGAGGAAGAAGGAAGGAAAAGAGGGAGGAAATAAGGAGGGAAGGGAGGGAGGAAGGGAGGGAGGAAGGAAGGAAGGAAAAGAGGGAAGGAAGAAAAGGAGGGAAGGAAGGAAAGAAGGAAGGGAGGAAGAAAAGGAGGGAAAGAAGGAAGGAAGGAAGGAAGGTAGGACGGAGGGAGGAAAAAAGGAAAAGAGGAAGGGAGGAAGGAAGGAAAGAAGGACAGAGGAAAGAAGGAAGGGAGGAAGGAAAGAAGGAGGTAAGGAGGAAGGACAGAAGGAAGGAAGAAAGGGAGGAAAGAAGGAACAGTCAAAACAGACGGGGTCAATTTGACCCGGGAGGACGACACGAAGGTTAAGGGGATTTCGATTGGTACTGGTATCGTCATTTTTTAAATGATACCCAGCTCTAGATGAGACAGCAATATTAAAGACATTCGCATTCCCCAGAGGATGACTACTACCGACTTTGATGGTCCTCTGACTTTTAATCCACTCCTGCTGGACCGACTGTCAACATTTCGGACAGACGTTCACGATTCCTCAGAGTATCTTAATCACTTTGGGGACTTTTCTTCAGCCTGCAGCAGGTTGACATTTTTGGTTCAGAGTGAGATGTTTTGACAGATGTTTGATGGATTGCCGTGACATTTACTACAGACATTCATGTTTGTTAAGATGCTACACAGTTTGGTCCCGTCTGTCAGAGTGTCCTGATTAAAGGCGACAGCAGCTCCCAGAGTATATTTGGGGTCTGCTGTGGTATGTCACTTAAATGATTGGATTTCTTTATCAACATTTTTTTTAACTTGAATTCACACATTAAGGAGATTGTGAGGAAGTCTTGGCACCAAAGACTAAAACAGAGAGCAGGGACGCCTGTAAATTGTATTTTGTTGTTTGTGTTTTCTGTGTTTTCTCCTCCTGATAAACGCTGAGGAGAGTAGCAGGCAGCAATCAGCCTTCCTGCCTGCTGAGCAGCTCGGTCACAGCAGACGAGAGACACGTTTAACAACCTGCAGGTGACAAAGTGCAGAACCGGAGGCCTCGGCTCACTGCGTGGGGGAGGGGGGCGGGGGGCCTGACTGGTGGAGACTGAATAAAGGACGGCAGTGTTGACTCTGCCTTCAGCTGAGTGCTTCTGTCACTTCTCTGCACTCGGGCCGCTGGAGGTGAAAACAGGCGTCACAGTTGAATCTTTCCTCCAACCAGGACAGATGTTTAACAGCAGCTTACGTTTCGTTATCGAGTAATGACAAAACGTTCAGAGAAGACACGATGAGCTCACTGCTGTCCGAGGGGATTGGAGTCAATTATGGCCACGACACAACCCAGACTTACCATTAGGGATGCACTGATATATCGGACAAATATCAGTATTCCTTACTTGTTGACAAGCATTGGCCTATTGGTAAATAAGGGTTAGGGTTCTCCGATGTCAGTGGCCGATGTTCTGGATAATTGTGGTCGGACGGTCAGACTCAGATGTGCTTCTCTCTCCTTTCTCTCTCCTCTCCTTCCTCTCTCTCTCTCCTCCTTCCTCTCTCTCTCCTCTTCCTCACTCTCTCTCCTCTCCTTCCTCTCTCTCCTCTCTACTCCTCTTTCTCTCTTCTCTCTCCTCCCTCTCTCTCCTCGACTCCTCTTTCTCTCATCTCTCTCCTCTCCTTCCTTCCTTTCTCTCTCTCTTCTCCTTCCTCTCTCCTCCTCTTTCTCTCTCCTCTCCTTCCTCTCTCTCTCTCCTCTCCTTCCTCTCTCTCCTCTCTACTCCAACCGGTCGAGGCAGATGTTCTCCCTCTTTGAGTCTGTTCTGAGGGAGTTTTTTTCTTGCCACTGTCACCAAGTGCTGCTCATGTGGGAATGTTGGGTCTCTTTAAAATTAAAACCTGAAGAGTTCGGTCTAGACCTGCTTTATGTGTAAAGTGCCTTGAGATGACTTTTGTTGCGATTTGGCGCTATACAAATAAAGATTGATTGATGGATTGATTGAGACAGTAGCAGTTGGGGAAGTACAGAAAATTCTTATTATTAAGGAGGTAATTGTATAGCAGGCTGAAGGGATTTTGAAGCAGTAATTAAAAATAGATTTGGACTCATTCAAAGATGTAATGATGGGCTGAATTACTAAAAATCAAAAATCAATTACTAATATTTTTCTCACAATTATTTCTTTGCTTCCCTGTAGAATAAATAAAAGAAAAAAAAATCTTGTCAAAGTTATTAAAGATAGTTTCATGAAATTGGATTTTTTTCTTACAATGATCTCTTTGTTTCCCTGTTTAATAAAATAAAATAAAATCATCAAAAGAATTTGGTATATATGGGTTATCGGCAAAATTCTTATTTTAAAAGTCGGCACAATTGGTGCATCCGTTCTTACAATACTATTAAAGGTGCAACGTGTGTGATTTAGTGACATCTAGTGGTGAGGTTGCAGATTGCAGGACTGCGCAAAATGATCTCTCAAGAGCCAGTGTTGTACTTTCTGGGCTACTGTAGAAACATGACGGGCTCTGAAACATTAACATAAACACTAAGTTAACATAAGAGACTAAAACATGCAACAAGTGGCTGTGTGCTTAAATTATACAACATCTGGCAACCAGTTCTGGTTCAGATAGAAGATTTTTTTTGTTTTGTTGGGGTCGGGTTATTTGTGGGATGGGAGTCTGTTGAACCTCATTAAACTGTATTTTTATAACCTAAAAACTAATAAAAATACCTTGAACAACAAAAAAACAAAGACTATAACATAACGTTAGCATTAAAACAATAGACAACATGATGCAGTGAATAAAGTTGGAGCTAACATCGTCTCTGTTTTGAATTTAGTTAAACGATTTTAACGAATTTAAAACCAAACATTCGGTCGGTGAACACGGTGGCTCATGAGGCGAAAGAGTTTTTAGAGATTTCTCTAAAGCTGTTTTAATGTGTTTTGTTGGATTTTAACTCTTAATCATAATCTCATTTCATCTCACGATGAAGTCTGCTGGTGGGGGTCTGTTGTTTCCTCTCATATACAGTATAACATTGTGTGTGTGTGCGTGTGTGTTTGTGTGTGTGTGTGTGTGTGTGTGTGTGTGTCTGTGTGTGTGTGTGTTTAACATCCTCTGTGACCACCATCAGCTCTGTATGCATGAGAGAAATAATCCCACTCAGCTCACTGACTTGTGAAGTGGTCTCAGGCCGAGTTGCTGATTGAGTCCCGGCCTCCAGCTGCAAAACAACTTCCTGTTCTGTCGTCACGGAGACTGAATTACCTGTCGGCTTGATGATCTCTGCTGTGACTGCAGGTCTGTGCAGCCTGAATGGAGCCTCATGAATATGCAAAACATGCCAGTTAGTCCATTATGGTGAGACATTTGAACTCATCACATTAGTAACTTTGTGCTTCTGCTTACAGAGAGAATCTTAAAATGAGAAAGAGCCAATCAGGATGAAGTATTGTTTGGATTTTTACCTCTTAAACCTTACTTTTTCTATCCATTAACGCAGTGGTTAGAGGCAAGGCCAGGTGTGATGATCATACATTATTATAACAATATAAACAACTATACAAAAAGTTATGCACACATTTTCAAATACAGAACAAAATCTGTACTCCCCTCCAAAAAAAGTATTAAAACCCCAGTTTTCACCATTCACACAGCTGCCAGAAGAAAATGATTAGAACGTAAGGATGTGACAAAACACGACATTGGGTTTGTGACGAGACGATATTTTAACTCTACTTTTGAGAAAACTTCAATGATGAACTATATTACTGGAAAAAATAGTGTTGTATTTGACAGAAAGTCACAAAATGTAAAACAATGCAGCTGCATTTTGAAATGTGTAATGAATGTCACTTCAGTTCTACTTTCCGAGTATAAATGATCATATGCAGCATGCAAGTACTGTAAAAGGCTTTGCACCATACATAGATAGATAGATAGATAGATAGATAGATAGATAGATAGATAGATAGATAGATAGATAGATCAATGAATTATTTTTACATAAGGTGGGAGGAGCACCTAATTTTTGTACGATAGCCTAATGATGCAAAACATAAAAGAGGCCAGTGACTATATATGAATCATTAGACCTTTAAAGAAACTTTGACATCTGAATAACTAAAATGAAGTGAAGAGTAATGTAACTAATTACTTTTGCTGTTGAGTAATTAGTGCAATATGCAATAAATAAATGACTACATTTTCAAGAAACGTGCCCAACACTGTAGAAACACACAGGTTAATTTAAAATGAGCAGCCTCAAAGCATCTGTTCACACATCTACATCAAATACAAACATGTTTATGATTGTAAAATAACAAAAATTGTAATTATTTTATTATAAATGTGGCTGCTGAAGAACAGACAGAGTTTCTGAAATGTTTCTTATGAACATTGAAGCTGTGACGTAATTAAAAAAAGGCTCCTAATATAAAATAACTCCCCTGAACTATAGGTTTAGTGTTTCTAGGTTCAACACAGATGACATCTAAACATACATTTGACACATTTGAACAAAGTTTGGCCCGTTCTGTACCGGTGAAGCGATCAGTGACACAATAATGACGTAAGAGATGAACTCGAAGGCCAAGTTGCTGCGAGGTAAAAACGTGCTGCGTGACTTCAAACAGCAGCTGGCAGCACGTGTACAGGACTGCAAACGCATGCGGATAAAAAGCCTGATTTCCCACGAGGGGGGTCATGTCCAGTAGCGACCCATCTCACCCCCCTCCCTCCGCCCCTTATCCCTGTAAACCTCAATTATAGATAGGAGCTGGCTGTGCTAGCAGTGCAGCGGGGGGTTTCTGTGTGACTGCTCTCATGAGGACAGTCACTTTGACTGATGATTTGTCTTATTTTAAGCTGCAGTTTGTGTCTCAGATATGTTGCTGAAATACCCGAGATTTAACATGACAAGTACACAGAGATAAGATTCTTGCCACCAGCTCTTCAAGCCCTTAACAACAAGGCTGCTGCAGGGGAGTATGGGGGGGGGAGCACAATGCAGCAGCAGACAATTTGACACTGTATACAACTACACAGGGAGGAGATTCAGCCTGCCTGGAAAACACACAGCAGCATGCAGCCCTGAACTGAGCTGCAGAGGGATTTGCTGGGCTTTCGCACGGGTGACTCACTTTGCATACATTAGCATGAGTTTGATTTATAAAAAGAATAAACATGGGGACGAACACGCCAAAGTGGGAGCTCAAGGATTTCATTTCAGAGGATTCGAATCAGACAGAAAGTGGGTTGAGAAGTGACGCTGCTGCTGCTGCCTGTGAGGAAGAAGGTGCAAAGACACGATGGATTTTAACATCTTTTTCTGTCTCTGCTTGTGGGCCTGATGGCAAACCACCCCCCACCCCCCCAAAAAAAACAACAAAAAACGAAGCGCTGCCGTTTTCCTCGTCCCTGGTTTCCTTGGTTACCTGCAATGGCATGCACAGAAAAATATGTTTATTTAATGCTTTAAGTCAAACGGAAATTTAAATTGCCCTCATTTTGGTGCAGTTATTATAGTGAGGGTAAACTAGAGCTGGACTGTGCTGGCTATCCTTGTTAGGACATTACATTGACTTCTATTCATTGTGGACGGCCTAACCTAAACCCCAAACCCTAATCTTTACCTTACTTAACCTCAAATTCACACCTGAGACTCAGAAATGACATTTTGCCTCATTACAACCAGGCTTTGGTTCCTATGAGAACCACAGGTCCCAATATTTCCCAGTATTACAAAAGCATGCACACACACACACACACACACACACACACACACACACACACACACACACACACACACACACACACACACAATAACAGATTACATTAACTGCATTTCCACATGTAAATTAGCATTCTTGGTAACTCCTGCATGTTTACATCTTGTATTCAGTGTGTGATCCCTGCTGTTAAACTGCAGCACAGGACAAATGAACTCTTTGTTATACTCGTAATCCATTTTGAGAGAATATATTAGAGGATTATGGCAAACGTGTCTAAGTGGTATAACCATAAAAAACAAATAATTTAACTTGCTTAAAAACACTAAATTCTCAATAAAACACCATATCAACTAGTTTGGCATGATCTTACATTATAACTTTTTATATTAAATAAAACTAATGGTTAAACTAATAACAGGAAAGCTGTCTGTATATAGTCTGTTTATCTGGGTTTGTATCTTAAAATTTGGCAAATTCTCATGAACTCAGCTGCTTGTCCCTCCTTCTACCAGCTGTACCTGCAGGAGGAAACACTGCAGACAGCAGCTGTGCTCACAACCCTCCAATCAGGTTGTGGTGTTTCCAGGTTGTGGTGACAGATGGTTGGAAATTGAAAATGTAGATTGTGTAGATTGTGTTTCATAGACAATCTGGCAACGTGTGTTACATCAGACAAACATCCAATAATTATGAATCTGTGTGTAAGACATTGTTCATAATAAACGTCATCATAACGAAACAACAGATGGTCCAGAAATATGTGATATCAGGTCTGAAACTCTCTCACAAGTATGAGTTTTCTAGAAATGACAGACTTAAAAGCCAGGTTTCCATGGAGACTTTTTTTCATTCTGATTGAATATTTCAGGACAACTGTTTACATGTAACGTGATCTATTACGATCTGGTGTTTACATGCGACGTGATCTATTCCCATCTGGTGTTTACATGCGACGTGATCTATTCCCATCTGGTGTTTACATGCGACGTGATCTATTCCGATCTGGTGTTTACATGTGACGTGATCTATTCCGATCTGGTGTTTACATGTGACGTGGTCTATTCCGATCTGGTGTTTACATATGACGTGATCTATTCCGATCTGGTGTTTACATGTGACGTGATCTATTCCGATATTGTGTTTACATGTGATGTGAACTATTCCGATCTGGTCTTTACATGTTACGTGATCTATTCCGATCTGGTGTTTACATGTAACGTGATCTATTCCGATCTGGTGTTTACATGTAACGTGATCTATTCCGATGTGGTGTTGCTTGCGCCACCTCATGTAATC
Source organism: Scomber scombrus (assembly GCF_963691925.1). NCBI lineage: Eukaryota > Metazoa > Chordata > Actinopteri > Scombriformes > Scombridae > Scomber > Scomber scombrus. The sequence goes on from NC_084984.1 coordinate 23,873,206, forward strand.
AGATAAAACGTTTTGCAGCTGTGTGACATGCGCAGATTGATGTAAACAAACACGTGATTGACCAAAGATGGAGATCTGTCAACTGATTAGCTCAGTAGTTGCTGTTGTTGGTCAACGGATGAAAACTAGCTATTCTAGCTAATTCCGGTGCATTAACATTTTAATTGAAATGCTCATGAAAGTGCACTGTCCCTTTTTAAATAAACAAACAAATAAATAAGTGAGGAAACGTCACTGTGCATTTCGGCTCAACAAGGCGGAGCATGTGCAGAAAGAACTCAGTGAGACAAATTTCTGATCACCGTTTACATGATAAAATGTTTACGTTTGATCAGTTTGGGAAAAGGAATATTCTTCCCCTCTGAAACCCAATGAAATTCCATTCAGTTTGGGCCTGTTTATTCCGATTGAGGTGTTTACATGGAGCATTTTCATTCGGTTTGTGCTTCTAAACCAATTCTAATCGAAACATAAGGCTCCATGTAAACCCAGCTAATGATACTATGTCATAGTTACAAGATGAAGCCTCCATTGTTTTTTCCTTTGCTGACTTAATAGCGCTTTAAAGTTATATCCACACAATATGAGTAATAGAAGAATTCACACACACAAACACACACACACACACACACACACACAGTATATCTGGTTCAGTGAGATAACGACAGTGTGGGAACATTAAGTCGAGGCGATAACATTAACATTGCTGTGAAATCTAAAGTATCAATCAGTGCAAACTGACTTTAACTTTGTGTTATCACTGTATAGATTGTTTGCACTCACACACACAAGAGGATGTCAATAAAAGAGCCACCACTTAACTGTGAGGTGACTCAGTGTGTAAACCCAACTACACACTGTTAAATGTTAAAAGACGAAAAGGTTGGAAACCACTGGTTTCATCTTTAACAATGTGTTGTATTTTAAAAGCTTGTTATATTATCCATTGTGTCAAATCTTCATCTGAAAAGTAACTAAAGCTGTCAAATAAATGTAGTGGAGTAGAAAGTACAATATTTCCCTCTGAGATGTAGAAAGTAGCATCACATGGAAATACTACAGTAAAGTACAAGTACCTCAAACTGTACTACAGTAAAGTACAAGTACCTCAGTCTGTACTACAGTAAAGTACAAGTACCCCAAACTGTACTACAGTAAAGTACAAGTACCTCAAACTGTACTACAGTAAAGAACAAGTATCTCAAACTGTACTACAGTAAAGTACAAGTACATCAAACTGTACTACAGTAAAGTACAAGTACCTCAGTCTGTACTACAGTAAAGTACAAGTACCCCAAACTGTACTACAGTAAAGTACAAGTATCTCAAACTGTACTACTGTAAAGTACGTGTACCTCAAACTGTACTAGAGTAAAGAACAAGTATCTCAAACTGTACTACAGTAAAGTACAAGTACCTCAGTCTGTACTACAGTAAAGTACAAGTACCCCAAACTGTACTACAGTAAAGTACAAGTACCTCAAACTGTACTGCAGTAAAGTACAAGTACCTCAAACTGTACTACAGTAAAGTACAAGTACCTCAAACTGTACTAGAATAAAGTACAAGTACCCCAAACTGTACTGCAGTAAAGTACAAGTACCCCAAACTGTACTACAGTAAAGTACAAGTACCTCAAACTGTACTAGAATAAAGTACAAGTACCCCAAACTGTACTGCAGTAAAGTACAAGTACCTCAAACTGTACTACAGTAAAGTATGTGTACCTCAAACTGTACTACAGTAAAGAACAAGTACCTCAAACTGTACTACAGTAAAGTACAAGTACCTCAAACTGTACTACAGTAAAGTACAAGTACCCCAAACTGTACTACAGTAAAGTACAAGCAAATGTACTTAGTAAATTTCCACTGCTGCATTTCAGGTGTGTTTACTTTAAGTTTAACCTATAATAAGGTATAAATAAAGGAGTTTAGATGATTTTTTCCCTCCTTGTTTGACTTCTCAACATCCACTTTGGTGAGTAAAAACCAGAATGATCCTTTAAGCTTTGTTTTCATGTTGCATAAAGCAGCTTGAACATCGACTCGCTTCTCTGGTGGATAAAAAATGAATTTATTGCAGCTAAATACAAGAGTTTAATTCAAATCTCATGTCGCACAGGTTGATTTACTCTCCAACTACTCTCGTCCTTGACGTTTTTTCCCGCTCTTGTTGGCGGTTAAAAGTCCCGAGGAGACTGTTAGCTCAGCAAAAGGAAAACCTTGGTCTACATGTCAGGAGAGCTCATTTATCTGAGCAGTGAGGGAGAAGATGCTGCTCGCCTTGAAACATTGAAACACGCTCGCTTCTCTTTTACCGTGCTGCTGCGGTTTCAAGGCTACAACTCAAGAGAAAGAGAGAGAGAAAAGATAAGAGAGCATCGGTGATGAACGTCATTGAGCCACAGCACGCTTCCTGCAACATGTCAGCTGACTGCTTAATAACTTTGTTTCTTCAATATTTTACAGAGCGAGAGCAGAAAATGACAGAGAGGGCTTCCTGCTCTCAGATCAATTATCATTACTCATTCCTCAGGGACGCTGATATTTGCCTGATAATTAACCCATAACTCCTTGGCTTATTTAGTGTATTATACAAAGGAGAGAAGATGAGATCATATATATATATATATATATATATATATATATATATATATATATATATATATATATATATATATATATATATATTACCTCATACATAATGCAAATGTGTTCATATTTTTCTCAGTGTGTTTTTATATATTTACCATATTGTGTGTGTTTGCTGTGTTATGTAAAGCTGCAGCCCTTTATTCATTAATACTAGGGCTGTCAATCTTCCTCTATAATATCATTCATTATCATTTTTAATATTCAAATCATATTCTAACTTTTAATGCTAATTTAGTCTACTATTAATATTTACTATGTGCTTATACCATAGACTGTATATAAGAAATGGACGTAACATCCGTGACGTCACCCATTGGTTTGTGGACTGCTGCTCAGAGGCCAATAGTATCGGATCTGAGCAGTACCATCTTGAAAATTTCAGGTGCATGCTGGGAAAAATAAAAACACGGATTCTACTTAGGGCATCAGGAGGGGCATGAGGACAGAGCGGGGGAGGTTGCGAGGGCTGGATCTACCACAGTCTACACCGGCAACCTGGTGATGCTAACCAAGTTAGCTGTTACGACTAACAACACTCCGGAGAAAACTGTCGGTGTGAAACAAGTTCACGGCTATTTCCTGCAGTCTATCTGTCCGGGCTCCTGAACCTGTGAATCAATCAACCTGTCAATCACGACGTAGCCACGCCCTAATGCATACCCTGCTTTATCGTCAAATATAAAATCAGGAAGGCCAAAATTTCACAAATGAACATCATACTGCATTGAAGAAGGCTTTAAACTAGCGATTGAGACCATAAACACTTTTTATGAAAACGTTTACTGAGGTTAGAAATCAAATGAGAAGCTGGTGAATTCTCCATTGACTTGTATAGAGACGGAAGTCCTTTTGACACCAAAACGGTCGCCCCCTGGTGGCCTTTTGATAGAATGCAGTTTTAAGTTACTTCCGCATTGGCCTCCACTCAGAGCACCGGAACTCCCCGCCTGTTTGTATCAAAGCTTTTTTGTAAATTACAGCAGTACGGAAGTGTATTGCATTCACTTGGATTTTTTATTTTTTTAAAGCTCTGTTTGTCTGAGTATTTTTTTTGTTTTTTTGTTTTACTGATTAATTTTTTGTTTTTATGAGTAATTTTTTTTCTTCTGTTTTTCTTCGTTAGTTCAGAAAAACAGAGCTTTTTTAAATTTTTTTCGCGTGAGTGCAATACACTTCCGTACAGCAGTGAATTACAACTGCAACAATTAATGAACACGTGCGTCACCACGTCATTAATATTCACAGCACATAAATGCAAACCAACCATCAAATGATAATGATAATAATGATAAAAAATTCCATATTTAATAACGAAAAGCCAAACATCAGTTAACAAAAACGCATTTTAATTAATGAAAAGCTAATTATAAACAGACAGGTCAAACAATAATGAATACCAGAAAAGATCTTCCACCCTTTTATTATCTCAATTTCTATGTCAGCTTTAGTTATGCAAATGTGTTATTTGCAGTTTGGATTTTGCATTTATTCTCATGAATATTAATTACTTCATGATGTAATTTGTTATTTGAAGAGTGCGAGTTTTAATCATTAAACGTGTTTAATTGCCGTAATCATCTCCGACAACCAATCAAACTTCACTTTACATTAATGTCTGTCCACATTCATAATCTTTGTAATGATTTGAAGATAAATGTTAATTTAGTATCTGACTTAAACGATAAATATGGTCACAGTCTCTGCTGCTGTTCCTGAGTTACAGTGTTTGAATAACAGAACATTATAATGCCACAGTGAGGTTGACCTTTAACGTTTTGGATATAAAATGTCACCACTTTATCATTTTATCCCAATAAGACATTTATGTGAAACTTTGACCTTTGAAAGAAGCCAAAGCACATTAAAAGCAGTAATTAAAATACTGCCTGTAATGTGCTTTATGATGACCCATGTTGGTTTATTTGACCACCAAAATTTAATCAGGTCATCCATGAGTCCAAGTGGATGGTTGTGCCAAATTTGAAGGAATTCCCTCAAGGCGTCCCTGAGATAACATGTTTTTACGAGAATGTGACGGACATATAGACGAGTCACGGCTGCCAGTAGTATGGAGGCAAACACAGATATCAGTTATATTAGAGTGAAATGTGCTGCTGTGCTTTATATTCTTGATTGTGAAGACTTAATGAACTCATCTCTTCTCCTTGGCCTCTGACTCCTAGTAAGACGTTGACTTTATTTATTTGATTTGATTGTTTTTATTGCATGGCTGTCATTTTTACTCATGTTTTATATCTTTTAATTTATTTTATTTGTATTTATATGTAATTGGATGTGAGCAATTATGTCTTTTATTTATTCTTCTGTACAGCACTTTGGTTCACTGTGGTTGTTTTAAAGTGCTTAACAAATAAATATTGTTTGGATAATGATATTAGCACATTCAGTGTCCCACGCTGCTACATATATTACCAAGAATGAGATGTTATTTTTAAATTATTGTGATTTGTATTATTATTTTTAAATGTCACAGAAACAGGCTGAATCCTTCTGGTGCACGGAGAACAGAAAAAAGTCACTTGTAGTATAGAAGAACTTTATGTGTAGAAGACCAGAAGACCAATGTGTTTTGGCTTGCAGCCTTCATCAGAGTCATTATAAAGCACATTACAAGCAGTATTTATATTGGGGATTTAAGGTAAGGTAAAAAATAAACAAAAAATAACCAATTATATGCATCCACACATGTATCAGCCTATCTACAAAGACAGGTTGGGTACATGGTCATGTGACTTCTAAACTATGTCTATTTGATATGACATATTGACTTTCTTCTTATTTAAAATACCAAAATGTAGATGTGTAGCAGCAATGATCAAACTTAGCACCAGTATTAAATATTGCAAGTCAATCTTTTAACAACCGATCCACATAGAAAGTGTTTTTATATATGTTTCTTACATTTTTATCAAATATATCGATCCGCATTGACTCTAAGGTCCTGTTTATTAATGAGTGGACAACAGAGACACACTGCTGTTCACACCTGTCTCTATTATGTGTCCTGGCAGCCATTTACACCTGTATTCAGACCTGTCCACTTATGATCGGATCACTCATAAACACATTAATGCCAGGACACATGTTGTTTTTTTTTACCCTCCAAGTCTATTTGTGCATTTAGTGAAGTCTAATCTGCACAGACCGCTGTTTAAATCACACAAACCTCCTGCTGTTTAAATGCTCTGAGCTTATTAACTGTATCTGTATTGATCGATCAGGCTCCCAGGTCTATGTGAGACTAATTACTGACAGATTTCCCCTCGCTCACTGCGGTGTGCTGGGACATGAAATCAATGAATCGATATATATATATATATACAAACATGTGGAGCAGACAATAAAACTTTTCAGGTTAGGTAACTTTTGGAGACGCTGAACGAAGGAAGGAGTCACTGTGGATCGTTCATCTCTCGATTGCCATGAAATTAGGTTCACACGTTCATGTTCCCCAGAGGATGAATCCCTACTGACTTCGGTGAAAGTAATGGCACTTTTCCACTATACAGTTCTAGCTCTACTCGGCTCGACTTGGTTTGGTACCAGGAACGACCTTTTCCATTACTATAGTTCCTCCTCAACGTGAACAGGGTTGTCATAGCAACGCTGCATGAAACTGCCGTGACTTCGTTTTATACGCGACACAAACACATAAACAATGGAGGACATGGAGGTGATGGTGTACTTGCTGCTTTATGTGGCTTTCTGTCACACACAAAGCAAGAGAAGAGAAACAAATCACTGTAACGCTGTTGCTGGTATTTGAAAATGCCGGGTTTGATTCTTGTGTGGGACGGCTCATGACTCTTCCAGTGACTCTCTGACCAATCAGTGGCCGGCAGTCTGTTGACGTCACATTTAGTATCGGCTCGCTTGGAACCTCGGCAGAGCAGATACTAAAAAAGTACCAGGTACCAGGTACTATCCCTGATGGAAACGCAAAAAAACCAGAGTAGAGTCGAGTCGAGTAGAGCTAGAACTGTATAGTGGAAAAGCGCCATAAGACTGTGTCCGAAATCACTCCCTATTAACTACACAATGCTCTACATTTACCCTCTGCCATTTTATTTGAGTGTCTGAATGCTGAGTTTGTACATATAAACACTCAAATATTCCACCATGGAACAAAAAAAAAGTCGATTTAATGGCATGCAACTACAACCGGTTATATTTTCTCAACTAATCAATTAGTTTTTTATAAAATGTCAGAAAATGGTGAAAAATGTTCATCACTGTTAACTAAAGCTCAACATGGAATCAGAGAATGTCTTTTTTTTATTATTAAAGAATGACTCCAAAACAATTATCCAAATATTTGATGATTATTTTAATTGTTGGCAACTAATAGATAAGATATTCCTTTATTAGTCCCACAATGGGGAAATTTACAGTTTTACAGCAGCAAAAATAGAAAGAGAATCAAAAAGAATAAAGAACAATAAATAATAAGTAAGTACACAAGCAATAAAACAATAGTAGTACAAAATATAGTAAAAAAAACTTATGTACAAGAGTAATATTGGTGTTTTCAGAATTATAATATAACTGAGTCTGATGGACAAAGTGAAAAAATATATTGCACAGTTGAACTTAAAGTAATAGATACATTTGCTCTATTAGCTAATTTCTAAGACTCATTTCCACATGTTTTAGCTCTATTACAGCATGTTTAAATATTGTGAATAAAGCCACTCATACAGCACAGAAACACAAAGCAGCTGTTGTTCCAGATGTGCCGTTCATACAAAAACGTATTTACTCTCTCAGCGTGAGACGGAGATGTAGAAATGACAACTCTGCGGCTAAAAGGATTAACGTAGATTTGGTTGGTTTTCCCGTCAGTCTGGATTAGTTTCAAAGGAACTCACATGAGAAACATCAGCTTTTGTTCCGTTATGTAATCTCGTGTCACAAACTCTCATTTATACCTAATATGGTGTCACTGACAGTGTGATTGGTAAATATAATAAATCATAAGCAGCAAAACATTGATTTAAAAATATAATTTGAGTGTAAGAGTTTCGTTTCTATTGTATAAAATGGTGGTTCTCAAAGTGTGTGTGACGGCCATGCCTCTTATGGCTATTGGGCTGGTTGACTCTTTCGTTGTTGTATTGCAGATTCCCAGCAGGAATTGGGTCGTCGTTAGTTCCTGGGAACACCTAGTGTTCCCAACACTATAAGAGCACACCTCACTAGTTCTGGAATGAGAGTGAGAGAGGACACAGGGGGAACTCTTCTCTCTACTCTCCACTCTCACGTATTTGCTTCTGTTTCCACCATAGACTGTATATAAGAAATGGATGTAACATCAGCGACGTCACCCATTGGTTTGTGGACTGCTGCTTGGAGGCCAATAGTATCGGATCTGAGCAGCACCATCTTGAAAATTTCAGGTGCATGCTGGGAAAAATAAAAACACGGATTCTACTTATATGGGCATCAGGAGGAGCATGAAGGAGCCCTCCTGAACCTGTGAACTAATCAACCTGTCAATCACGACATAGCCACGCCCTAATGCATACCCTGCTTTATCGTCAAATATAACATCAGGGGGGCCTAAATTTCCCAAATAAACATCATACTGCATTGAAGAAGGCTTTAAACTAGCGATTGAGACCATAAACACATTTTGAAAACGTTTACTGAGGTTAGAAATCAAGTGAGAAGTTGGTGAATTCTCCATTGACTTGTATAGAGACGGAAGTCCTTTTGACACCAAAACGGTTGCCCCCTGGTGGCCTTTTGATAGAATGCAGTTTTAAGTTACTTCCGCGTTGGCCTCATTTCAGAGGACCGGAACTCCCCGCCTGGTTTCCACTTTACAACACCGCTCACTGTTTTGACAAGCATGCATACACTAACATTACTGATTTACTGACTGCCACACCTCATACAATTCCCTGATATGTTGGTTTTGGATTAGTTAAAATAAATTATGATTTCCTTGCTTCTTGTGTCATCTCCCATTATTTGTTGTGGTTTTGAGCCGGCCATGACAAATTGGGGGGCTCGTCGAAGTTTGGGTTAGATGTTTTGTTTGTGAGCATTTAATCAGCTGTTTTCTTTTGTGTTGAAGGCCTCCAGGTGCAATTGATTGTTGGGGTTTCCCAGGCCGTTTGCAGGGCTTGAGAGGTAACACCTGAGTGAGTTTGTCTTTGTCTCTTTGAACATGCAGAAGAGCAATCATTTATTTTTACTATCATTTTTCCTTTCCTTTATTTCCAGTACTATAATTTGTATTAACACAGGTACACAATATACTGACTTTTTTCGATGTTTGGTTTTGTAAATTCTTTATGATAAAACATCTAAAACTCTTATGAGATGCGGGTCTGTGTCAGTTTATCCATGATATGAAAAAGTTTGAGAACTTCTAAAACATCAGATTTTTTTATCTCATAACATCAAAACAGGTTCAAGGTTGAGAATGAAACAGAAAACTGAGTGAAGGTTTAAGAGAAAAAAACATGTAGAAATCTTTATTTTATTTGATTTTATTGCTAAATAAATCCAACATTATTGAAGTCATGACTGCAGCCTTGCTCATGTGTACACATATTTTTTCTGCTCATGGTTTGGTTGTAACTTCATGGTCAAGATTTGAATTGTTTGTTTTTAAGTATCCAGTTACAGAGAGGTGTGTTGAAGCCTAATGTGCTCAGCTTCCCAATCAGCTGTTGTGGAATGATGAAAGCTGAAGTCAATGAATGTCAATGTCCTTTTATCCAGGTATGTTAATGCTGGGTGCAGGGCGGTAGATACAGCATCCTCTGTGGATCGGTTCAATATGCATATTGGTGGAGGTCCATGGTGGGGGGCAGAATGCTGCTGAATGCATGTCTCTCAAAACACTTCATTATGACGTTGATTAGATGGAGCCGGGCATCGGTACTCGATACCTTTAAGGTATCGACTGATGTAAATTGATAACAAGTAGTATAGAAACGTCTCCTGTCAAACGATACGTGCAATCGATCCTTTTTTCACCTACAGCGAGAACAGAGTGGGCTCATTGGGAGTTTGTTTGGGTTTCATCAAGAGCAGATAGAATATGCTACATATAGACAAAGACAAAATGCATTTGTGTAAAAATCAAATCATTTAGATGTGGAGGAGTGGTGACATTTCGTTCAGTTTAATGCTTCTAATCACATGATGGGTATCTAATGAAGTAATCAGTTGGTATCAGTGTCACTTTTAGGGTACATGGATTAGTGATGAATGATACAGGAGATTTCTTTGGCACAGATATGAAGGTGGCAGACTTGTGGCACTTTCGATTGACTGTTGCCTTTTGCAGAGAAATGTTAAAGATGTCTCTGAAGACATTTTTCAGCTGCTCTGCACAGTCCCTAAGCACCCGTCCAGGTATATCTGGCCCTGCAGCTTTATGGGGGTTGATCTGGGACAGAACTCTCTTCACACTGGTTGGGGTGAGACATAGCCCATAGTGTTTGTGGCCTCAAACCATCAAACAGCTGGTTGGGGAGGAAAGCTGTGCATCCTCCAATATTTCACTGCTAAATTCCTCTTCATTCTTCTTTCTGTGGCAAACGACTGCAATGATAATGATGATAATAATGACCACAAACACGCTGACAGCTGCTGCTACTGTATGTATCTGTAGTTCATGGTCAGTGGTGATGTGAAGTATAAGCTCACATTTCTCTACACTAACAAGACCACAATCATTCTCTGTGGTCTCATCTAAATACAAGTCACCTCCTATAGTGTAACCAAATGCATTACGAGGCACCATCTGGTTTCCTCTTGTCTTTGACCATCTGTAATCCAAAGAAAGGAGGAGGGACCTTATGAGGATCTACATATCAGCCTCAGATCTTTTCCTGCCAAAGCTTCACCTCCGATCTAACATACTGGTTTGCTTGGTCTCTCCATTACTGACAGGATAATGTTTTAGATCCTGAGTTGAGGCAAAGTTTTTCACCTTGCATTGGTGATCCAGTATCTGTAAGCTTCAGGTCAGTGATACTTACTGAAGCAATGCCATTTTTGGGGATCATGAGATGCACACTGGACCCTACCCTTTAAAGGGTCATAAATGATGGTGCATCATGCCTCCAGTGGACCAGATAATGAGCTTGTCATCCTGCTCTTGTTTAATTTTGAGGCACGATGTTCCACTCGTTCTCTGCCACTCATCAGAAGCAGGAACAAACTCACATCTAAGGGTCACACTTCAATCTCTAACCACATCATAGTTACTTTATATGTGAGATTATTTCTAGAGCGCAAAATGGTCCTGTGGTGAAAAGGTGAAATATTTGCCATGATGAGAAAAAAGCCACAGCCCAAACTTTGTTGTTTGATATCTTGAGCTCATGGGGGTATGCAGGAGACAGAGTTGTTGTTTCACATCATAGTGAGGTACTTGGATTATTGGGGATGGGCTGCAGTATCACTGTCTGGGCTGCTCTGTAAAATAAAAGCCCAACATCATCAGGTTTGGGTATAGCAAATAACAAAATGTTTAAAAAATGAACTCTGTTTAACAGGGTTTGTTGAAGCTCATTGGTTGCGTCAGCTTAACTCGTGTACATTTAGTTACTTTAGAAATGTAAAAGGTTACAGATTACTATTTACTCTATTTAAAATGTAATAAATTATGCAACTATTTCAATGACTTCATCAAAGTAATGTAACTAATTACTTTTTGATGACTTTTCTAATGTTTTCAGCTGTTAGGGTAAACGTTCCCTCCATCTGTCCTTCCTTCCTTCCTTCCTTCCTTCCTAAGATCTAAGATCAGCTGTTAGGGTAAATGTTCCCATTAAGCACCAAAATCTAAATTAAGATGTTTTTCATGGATACTGACATGATTTATAAGGGAGATCATTTCTTATAAAGCAACATTTATCTCTCATTAACTTGAGTTCTGTCTTCTCTGTTACTGCAGTGAGAAGACTATTGTTGATGGTGTTAGACTGACATCTGGTGGCCGTGGCTGGAATAACATGTAACCTGTAAAATCTGAACATAACCATAACTGATTCCAGACGCTTCGGGCAAAACATTTGCTCTTTTTGACCTTTGACCCAGAGATTCATGTAGAAATATGAATCATGCAGGGACATAATTATTTCAGTTAATCAGAGGATGAGTGTTGAGATCTCCTGTATTTTATTATTATTATTATTATTATTATTATTAATAATAAGTCCCATTAAAAGACAAAAAAACAACATTGATTAACTGGTAAATTTTATGTGTGTATCAAAGTCTGATTTATCTTATTGCGTTGTGGCTTTTTTGGTTTGTTTTAGAATTAATGGAAATTTAGAACAACTTTTAAACAATAATGATTTAAATGTTATTTACAATGTTTACAGGATATGTTCATGCATTGTGTATTATTGTGTGTTAAAATGAATTGCCAAAAGGTAAATGTTATCAACTTAAATGTGTAACACAAAGTGTACAAAAAGTGAAGCGGCCTGAATACAAACTGAAACCTCTGTAGTCTGAAAAACAGTCCAACACACACACACACACACAAAAGTTTGTTTTTATATCCTTATGGGGACCCTCATTGATATATGGGTCAGTAACAAATAAGGGTTGGCAAGATGAGCAATTCAAAAATATGTTAAAACTAGTTTTAAAAGTCCCTTTATCCTACCCTCATAACTAAATGTAACTATAACTTTCACCTTAAAACTAAGTCTTAAACCTGAAATTGCCCTTTAAAGTAATGAGGATTGACCAAAATGTCCTCACAAAAACCGGTCCTCTTGAAGATAGAAATTAAACAATTTATAGTCATAATATAGAACAACTTGACTCATTATATGACGTTATTTCATTTTTATACCATTTTTTACAATATGTTTAGAATGTGGTTTGTTATAAATTTTAATATATTTTTAATTAACTAATGTATATGATGTGGAAAAAAGTGAAGCAGCTGATAAATCAGAGACGAGACATCCGAGCAGCAGCCATTAACTTATTTATTATATTGAATTTTACGAAAAAGTAAAAGCAAACACTTGAATAAACAGTATTGTACATTTTTAGTCTGTTATCCTATGGTTTCTGGTTCTGTGGTGTTGGTTTTTGAAAAGCATCCCACTGTACACAAGGCTGATGACATTTTACAACCTTTTTTTTTCTTTCCTTTTTTGTTTTTTTAAACCTTTTTTTCTTCCACTTTTTAAAAACACCCAAAAGCAGACGACGTGGACGCTCCGGCGCTTGGAAACGCTCTGGAGTAAGGCAGACACAGGAAGTGTGGACACGACCCCTTCACTTGCCTTTGCTGATGCAGGGAAATCATAAGACCCAGACTTTTTGTTTTTTTTACTAGTACGCAGAGATGGAGGGATAAAGGGGAAGGGAGAAGGGAGAGAGAGGAGAAGAAGGAGAAGAAGAAGAAGAAGAAGAAGAAGAAGAAGAATACAAAAACTGATCATCAGCCATGTTTGCTTTCTGTGGATTCTCAGTGTTTCACCGTCCAGACTCCAGAGCCTGGCGTCGTGTCTCTGAATTCATCTGTACACTATTAAACCGACATGCAACTCAGTAAAGCAAAGAGCTTCGAACAGACAGGAGGGCTAACTCGGACAGCTATTTTGAACTTTTATCGTATCTGCTGAATTTTACACCTGAAAGAAAGAAAGGGAAAAAAAAACCTATTAAGGAGGAAATTCTGGTATTTTTCTCATAATCGAGTCCCATTCTGTCGTGCCGATTTTTACACTTGTCAGCTCTGTTTGGGAAATTCGTGAAAATGTGACGTTAGCATACAGCTTTCGGAATAAACTTCAGCTTGACAGAAATCCTTTTAAACGCTTGTGTCCGATGCCTCGTTCACATCTCGCGGGATGGACCGCCATGTTTACGACTTTTATTTAACGTCACATAACAACTCAAGACGTTTGTACGAAGTTTAAAATACTGTAGTGTTTAACGTGTTCAGTAAATGTGGGTTTAATCCACGTAAATGACATTTTCGGTTAACATTAGTTGTCAACTTTTGCTTTTTTCCCCCAGACACTTACGAATGTTGTACGAACTGACAAACGCTAGGATTTGGATGTTAATGCAAATTTTAAGTCAGAATGTCGTAATTATGACCAGACACAAACTTGCCGGCTAACTCAACGAACCTCACACTGTTTTCTTTTTTTTTTTTTACGTTATTGTCTTAAAAGTGCAGCGGCTGATTATCCGCAGAATTAAATACGAGGATGATTGTGAATTATTTCACTTTGATGGTCAACGTATGAATTCTAACTGTAGCTCACTGATAAGTTAAATTAAGCATCAGCCAGAACTTTTATAAACCGAGTGGAAGAAGAAAAGACAGTTTTGGTCCAAAAGTAACAACATTAACCATCTCTACAAAGCTGTCGCAGCCTTTTACGACATTTCTGTAATAATTGTTGAATCATGTTATAAGCGAGATAATTGATATTTACTTCGGTTAGCCGGCAGGTTTTTACATTTATTTAGATTTTAAGACAAAAGTTCTCAATAGTTTCTGTAAAATTAAAGTTTATTAGTGCTGTTCGTCTTTTAAATAATGCTTTACCTTAAGTCACGTTTCCCAAATCTACCAAATCTAGACTTCAAGTGTAAAAATCGGCCACTTTATAAATGAGACATATAGAAAAATCCCAGATTCCTCCTTTAACTGTGCATCTCGGCCGCTTGTAAATGTGGAAACCAAGTCGATTGGATTTTCTTAAAAATCAAGGCATCTCCTAAACTTTTTGTTTTAATCCCGTCAGCTGAGACAAAAAAAAAGCCGACGGCGACACAAATGTGATGTAAAAACATTTAATCGATAATAATAATAATGACGACAGATTAAATGAGGTGATTGGAGAGAGACAGATTTTAGTTTTTTAAACCGCTTTAACTTTGCACCAAAAGATGAAACCTGTGCAGTTTTAGGCCAGATATCATAAATATAATACAGTGGTTATCTTTAACCTTCACTGACACTAGCACTACATATTATTATTATAATTATAGTACTTGAAAACCTTTGTTCTGGATGAACTAATCCATGTCAGCAAAAACTTCAAAAGAAAAAAGTAGAAGCCTACAAAATGGACATCAAATAAAAATCTATATCTTCGGTTTTGGAATGGAAATTTCAACAGTAGCAAAGAAAAAAAAAACATTCACGTTTATTGACATTTCATGATATTCTACACCTTGCAGGGTTCTTGTTTGTACGCAAGAGAGCAAATATCAATACTTCAATGTGGACTAAATGATAGAATAGCATGAACTGTAATAAGTGAGGAGTCCACAGTGCTAATCATCACCCTCTGAGATACCCTGACGGCCCTCTGTATGTATGTATGTATGTGTGTGTGTATGAGTAGGAGTGAATGGAAGATGGAGAGGGGAGGAAGAGGAAGAGGAGCAGGAAGGGGGGAGGAAGTATGGAAAAGGAGGGAAATACGGAGACGACCACACATGAACGTTTGTGTGCGTCGGGTAAAGCGGGAGGCCGACAGTGGTTTTAAAGAAGCGGCTGGGTTTGATAAAGGATGATGCAGAGATGCCTGCAGGTGACTGGTGCAGGAGAAGGGAGGTGGGAGGAGGAGGAAGGGGGAGGTTTGAGGGCAGTTCTTGGGTTTGAGGGGGAGATTTGGAGGAAGAGGAGGAGGAGGGGAAATCGCAAGATGTTTTGGATCCCTCTCTCCCAAAATTAGAAGGTCTTCCTGTGGATGGCACGTGCTCTGTCTTCTTCATATTCACGCTTCGACACCCACATCTTTTTAAAGGTGTCCAACGACGCCAAGATGGAGCCGCTGTTGGGAGGGAAGGAAGGTTCAGATTTACAGGTTTTTATTTTATTAAAAAAAGGTCACACAGAGACGGAGAGAAATTAGTTTCAGTTGTATTGAAAAACACTTTTTTTGATGATATTAAAAAATGTACAAATGTGATTTTCCTGTCAACAAATACCACAAAGCTTGATTAATAAGTGTTGGTATTCTACAAAGATACTGCATATGTCTAAAATGAAAAGAAGCTTTATTTATATAAGGCTAAATTTGACTTTGTGTTTTATCTCTTATAGGTGAGGTTTTATAATAAGCCCATAGTGGGTTTCTACCTCACCTGCATGTGTATTATTTTGTTATTTTACTATTTTTCTGACTTATTTTACAAATGTGCAAATAAACCAATAAATGCAATACATTTCTATATTATATATTTTAGATATTTTATATATATATTTTAGTAAATGTGATGCATGTACTCAAATGTCTTGCAAACCTGGACTGTGAATGATTTCTCTAATAAAAATAAATCAAAACAATATATGTGTCAATCTTCATATAAGATTTGCTTTTGAAATACTTCCTGTTCATTTAAATGTCTAAAAATATTTGGCATGTTTAATTAAAGGTTTCATATCACATCATGTACATTAAGTTATAATTCTGAGGCCCTTTTAATGCCCTTAAATCTGAGGTGCATTCAGGTGCTGGTGAAAAACCCTTTAAGCACATTCATGAGGGAAAGTATTTCATCAGCATCTGGTCAGACACACATATGTTTAACATGTTAAAGTCTGGATCAATATTAATAATTTTGGTAAATTCAGCTTTAGCACATCCTGGAGCTTCTGATTTCCTACATCACTTAAATGCAACACCTAAATCTCTTGAATAAGCTCAACAACACTCCACAAATAAATTCTGACATTTAAATACACAGGAAGCATTTCGAAAGCAGATGTAATTAATTAGAAATATATATCTATATGTAGAAAACAGACATTTTAATTGACAATTATTAAAGTTGGGTGGTATTTATATGCAAAGGATGCATTTATGAGCAGCAAAAAACATCATAAGCTACATATTAACAAACTTTTCCAATAAAAAGCAACTTAATATTTGTTTGCATCCTCTCCTGTTTGTGTGAATATCAGCAGATAAACTAATTCTCCAGTCAGCGTTATTAAACCATCGCAGAAGAAGAAACATAACGAGATGACGTCATTAGCAGAGCGTCAGTCGAAGCTCAAACGATGGAAAAAAACATGATGGAAATATGACTTTTCTGTTACTTTGATGTGTTGATGTGAGGAAGGTTACAGTCTCCTCATCATCACTCCAACCACTGAGACTCATTTCTCTCGATTCATAAATATCTGAACATTAAACAGAGTCAATATTAAACTCTGAACTCTGGAAACTGAATTCTTACCCGATCCATGTTGAGTACAGCCTTTCCTGTGGAGCAGAGATCTGAAAAGAAACAAACCATTGGTCACAAAAAACAAGAAAAACACACATAACAGTGATCAGAGTTTAACAGCAGAGTAAAACTGAATAAAGTCTAAACTCACCTTGATCTTCACGTCTTTGGGTGCGAGCTTCTTGACTTCAGTTAGTAGTCTTTCTCCAAAACCTGAGAGGAGGAAGAAAGAGGATTCAGTGAGTATGTTGGGTTGTTTCTGATAGTCGGTCACATTTTAGATCTAGTTTCAGGTTTGTAATACAATAAAAGCTCAATATAAATAGATAAGGGATTCAATATTGTGTTCAGACTCAATACAATTATATCAAACCACAAACCTGCTCATCTTTTCACTGTCTGATTTGTTTTTAGTGAAGCTCTGATTCGATTCAAAAAGTCCAGGACTTAAATATAAATATGAATATTTCTTTACAAGCTTCTCAAATCAACCTGGACAATTTATTCTACACTAAAAAACTGAGCAACACTGAATGTAAAGCTGTAAAGTTTGAAGATGGAGATAAACTATGTTATGTAATGTTTGAAAGGCTTTGCAAAGAACTTAATATGCATTAAAGGCTGAATTATAAAAACACTTTTCTTGGTTATAAAACAGCTGAAAAAAGGCTGAAACCTACATGTGAGAAACAGTTCAGAAGAAAAGACCTGCATCACCTTCATCATTATTCATATATAAAAGAAAATAAATAGAAACAGAAACTAAAAAAGTCTGCTCAATAATTCATCTGCACTGTTTGTATCTATGTCAGTTTAATATTTGTGCAAAGCTATTAGCTGCAGAGTATGTAGAGACGCTGTTCAGTCGATTTCCACGGGTTCAACTCTCGTAAACAGCGATAATTTATCGTTAATAAACAGAGAAACAGAAACAAATCAGTCTTTTTTTAGTTGAGTCAGAACGGTCGGCTAAACTGCGGAGAATCCACAAACTGAAAATATTCATGTTTCTGTTTACAGGACTCAAAACGGCAGAGCAAATATAATTTACGTCACTTAACTTATTTAAAATAAACCGTTTGTAGCTGATAGCGTAATAAGTTCTTTCATTATTGGCCTGGTAAAAAAAAAAGTCCTTTATAAATGTAACAACTGGAGCCGATAACGTAATAATATACTATATATATATATATATATATATCTCACTTTTAAGTTTTATTTATTGGATATGAAGTTTCACACTTCCATTATTATTATTATCATTATGTTATCGGCTTATTACATTAAAAAAAGGCAAAATTATTACGTTATTGGCTGCTCACACTGAGAAAAGCTGAAATATATAGATGTCTTCATATATTCCAATTTTCCAGCCCCGGTAGTTCCAGTAAACAACCTCAGTGTAGTACGGACATTAGTTCTTCCATGAACACCAACCTTTGATCAGTGTCGACCCTCCACACAGCACTATAGTGGAGAAAAGCGTGCGTCGCAGGTCCATGTCAGACTTCTGGATAGCGTAGGCCAAAACCTCGTGGATCCCCGAGCTCTCGTCTCCGATCAGGTCGGGTCTGAACAGCAGCTCTGGAGCGCGGAACCTCGCCGGACCGATCTGTAAAAAACAAAGACGAGGAGGCGGATTTAACGGAGGAACATGAGGAAAGATTTAACCTGGTTTAAAATTACATTGTTTTTCTGGACTCACATTCAAAGCGCTTCCATCGGGGAGAACATACTGAGCCTTCTCTGTTTCTAAAGTCTCATCTTTTTGGGGGTTGAGGGAGAGATAACAAGCTCTCTGCGGAGATAGAAACACATTTGATTAGATAAAAGTTATTAAAAAGGTTCACGTAGGGCTGGGCGATATAGACAAAATCAAATATCACAATATTTTAGACCAAATACTTCGAAATCAATATTGCAACAATATTGTAGAGATGACTGTTGATGCTTTCACAAAATATTTACACTATAAAATCTCTGATAAATAATCAGTATTTTGGATATAATGACAAAGTGGGTAAAAGGTAAATAACAGAACAGCTACAAAAGTTTGGTAGGTTTAGAAAATATGTATTTAACTGTATTGCAGCCTTTAAAACCAGGAAAAGACAACTCTGATGACATATCGCAATATTACGATATCTTGTCTCATATCACAATATCGATATAATATCAATATATTGCCCAGTCCTAGGTTCACATCTTAAACTCATTCCCGCTCATCCTCTCACCTCTTTGATGGTGCGAACCACCTCGAACTCTGCGGAGGTGTTGAAGTTGTAGCCTTCCTTGCGTAGCAGCAGCCGAAGGTACCGCGAGACATCTCTACCGGCGATGTCCACCCGCATGATGGAGTGAGGGATGGCGAAGCCTTCGTAGATCGGCACCACGTGGGTTACGCCATCTCCGGAGTCCAACACGACACCGGTGGTACGACCTGTAGCGTACCTGTGAGAAACAAGATCAGATTTACAGAACGTAGAAACAGATTCATGAAGTTGCAGGTTCGAGCGATTAAAGAGACTTTTCTTGTTAAAACCAGGCGGGGAGTTCCGGTCCTCTGAAATGAGGCCAACACGGAAGTAACTTAGAACTGCATTCTATCAAAAGGCCACCAGGGGACGGCCGTTTTGGTGTCAAAAGGACTTCCGTCTCTATACAAGTCAATGGAGAATTCACCAACTTCTCACTTGATTTCTAACCTCAGTAAACGTTTTCAAAATGTGTTTATGGTTTCAATCGCTAGTTTAAGGCCTTCTTCAATGCAGTATGATGTTCATTTGTGAAATTTTGGCCTCCCTGATTTTATATTTGACGATAAAGCAGGGTATGCATTAGGGCGTGGCTACGTCGTGATTGACAGGTTGATTGGTTCACAGGTTCAGGAGGGCGCCTCATGCCCCTCCTGATGCCCATATAAGTAGAATCCGTGTTTTTATTTTTCCCGGCATGCACCTGAAATTTTCAAGATGGCGCTGCTCAGATCCAAAACTATTGGCCTCCGAGCAGCAGTCCACAAACCAATGGGTGACGTCACGGATGTTACGTCCATTTCTTATATACAGTCTATGGTTAGAATGAAGAGTTTTTCAAAGTGATGAGTTTCATGTCAATCGCAGTAGTCCAACATCTCTCTCTTAGGCCCGGTCCCCATTCCCTTCCCTTGGTCCACCTACTTGTTTTTGACTACCCTCCATTGGTTGTGGTCCATCAAAACGGAGACACAAGGGGTTGAAATCTTTAACTAGGAAATGAGACGCCACTCGTTTCATCATCAGTAGCCGACAATTGAAGATACGCAACACACCAGCGATGAGGATGTACCTGACAAAGGATTCCGGTATTTCCCAACATATTCCAACAGATGTTCAAGTTTTTAGATGATTATTTATGAAGATATACTGACATTTAAGGCCCAGTTGCCTCGTACATATTGTGTGGACTCAGTTTGCAATGGTTTGTAGGAAAGTCCGTCTACCACTGTGTTTGGAGGGCCGTCTGAAGGGTTGGATGCCCACTACCCCTCGATCCACACAGGTATGGGACACCCTTGCCTACAGGGACGCTTGCAAAAATGTAGGTGTAAGCCTAAGTGAGTGAATTGGGACTGGACCTTAATCATGGAGCACTTTGTTTCAAAGAGACAATTTAAACGTTTAACTTCATATCACAGTACAGCTTCTCTACGGCTGTTTTTTGAATCTTCTGTTCACTCTAGAAACATGTTGTGAATAAAACTTGTTCACAAACTGAGAGAAACAGGAACAGGTCGCCATATATGGACATTTTGTTGCTAAGGCTGAAATCTTGATTGATTTACCTTAAGTTTGGGACATAAAGCATCGATTATCCACTGAGTCACGTACATTCGCTAACACTTTGAACACTTGTCTTGTATCTGTGACCACTATCTGTTTGACAAAGGCCACGCTGCAGTCTTTAAGTGATGCAAAAGGTCAAGATCAATGTTTAGTTTCTCTTGAGTCCACAGATTTTTACTCAGGAACATTTTGTGCCACCTTAAACAGGCACCGACAACACCGAGCAGGACAGATGTTTGAGTTTCTGCTGTTTGTAGTAACAGCAACACCATCAGCTGATTCATCTTGTACTTTCACAGATTGGTTTGTGTGTCTTGTATCTTTGTTCTCTTGTTGTTCTTCTGCTGTTTCACTGTTTGCTTTATTCTCCTCTGATCTGGCTGACTGGATGATTTTTTGTTTACAATTCTCATTAAAATCTGGACTTGGTAGCAAACTCTCAGAGAGAAGCCAGCAGCGGGTGAGTCTGCCAGCTGCTGGGTGTCAGGGTAGTGAAGGAGCGAATAACAGCTGGAGGAATACATACATAAATAAATAAATAAATAAACCATGCAGTGATGTGAGAACACTGCTGAGGCAAAAGAAACTTCTATTCTGACCCCAATATGTCCTGACTGTGTTCAAGAAGTCAGAAAACCAGTTCTAGCCAGGTCAGCCGTTGATATCAATACCAGCACATCCACAAACAGAAGTTGGACAGTGTTGTGTGTACGACTGATATAATGAGACACAAATAAGACGGGTTCAGGAAGTCCTTTGTACCTGCAGCCATCAGGCTTAACAACAATAACATACTACAATACTGGACAATGTAGTAATGTCCTCTTTACTGTCTCACATCGTAATTTTCTTACATATTTATTGAGTTTATAGGTTGCTTTTTAATCTGCTCTAACCTTTGTTTTCAACTTTGACTCTTTATATGTATGTTTGAGGTTGGGGCTGGTGAGGTTCTTCCGATCTTTCTCAAGTCAGAAATCCAACTTCAGGGGGACGGGAACTGAGAAGTCCGACTCCCGAGTAAAAATGGGACGCAACATAACTTACATTTAGGAAGTCTATTTTTATCTATCTGTGAATTGATTCAGAATCGTAGGAGGTAAAAAAAGTACGATTTTTTCCACCCACCTCCTGTCACAACTTACTGTTTTCTGAAGTCAAACCACTAAAAAAAGATGCAAAATTTTAACATTATAACCATTAAAGAGTCTTAAAAGTTCTTACAAACTGAGTACAGCCTGCATGGAAATGAAGAGAGCGGGAACGTTGAAGGTCTCAAAGAAAACCTCTGCGGCCTTCTCTCTGTTCTTGCTGGGGTTGAGAGGAGCCTCGGTCAGCAGAACAGGATGCTGCAAAAAAAACAACACACAACAGATGTTAAAGATTCTCTGATATCAGACGTGCCGAACAAACATGTGACTTTATCATCATGTGAGCAGGTAGAGAGCAGGCGGGGAGTTCCGGTCTTTGAAATGAGGCCAACGCGGAAGTAACTTAAAACTGCATTCTATCAAAAGGCCACCAGGGGGCGACCGTCTATACAAGTCAATGGAGAATTCGCCAACTTCTCACTTGATTTCTAACCTCAGTAAACTTTTTCAAAAAGAGTTTATGGTCTCAATCACTAGTTTAAAGCTTTTTTCAATGCAGTATGATGTTCATTTGTGAAATTTTGGCCTCCCTGATTTTATATTTGACAATAAATCAGGGTATGCATTAGGGCGTGGCTACGTCGTGATTGACAGGTTGATTGGTTCACAGGTTCAGGGCGCCTCATGCCCCTCCTGATGCCCATATAAGTAGAATCTGTGTTTTTATTTTTCCCGGCATGCACCTGAAATTTTCAAGATGGCACTGCTCAGATCCGAAACTATTGGCTTCTGAGCAGCAGTCCACAAACCAATGGGTGACGTCACGGATGTTACGTCCATTTCTTATATACAGCCTATGGTAGAGAGAAGCGAGCTCACCTCTTCAGAGAAAGTCTGCAGCTGCTCTTTGGAGTAAACGTACTGCCAGATCCTCTCCATGTCGTTCCAGTCCTTCACGATGCCGTGCTCCATCGGATACCTCACCGACAACAAGCCCCGGTGCTCCTGATCAACACAGAGGAAGAAAAATCAACTCTACAAACAGTTAAAGACCGTGTAAAGTGAATTCAGACATTTTCTTCTAAACACATTAAATAGGTCATAAATGTATTTCTTAAAAATGTGTAAAAAGCATTTCAACCATTTAGATTTGAATTGTGGAGCTAGGCTTCACAAACTGTTTTTCAAGATTTCTGTGTCTGGATTTAATGGGCGGGTCTGAAAATCACCACCGCGTTACGTAACCCGCCCCTGCTGCTGTAGAGGTATAAATACATTCAGCGCACACTACTACTACAGTCTACAGTTAGCCAGTTAGCAGAGTTAGCCGTCGAGCTAGCAGTTGAGTTTGCAGCAGAAAGCTCTCAAACCTAGCGTCCATGTTTCTGGTAGAGGTGGTGACTTTGATTGACAGGTGACACTTGGTAGGGGGCGGGGTTTCACCGTTTGGGAGAAGAGAAATATGCTGACTTTTACACAACTTTGAAGCCTAATTTCATATATTTGGCGATTTTTTTAATAATTCAAATTTGGCAGGGCGGTTAACAACACACTTTTCTGTGGTATATCAAACTCAGAACACATATTTATTCTTACTTTACACAGACTTTAAATAGACAGAAATTAAAGTTAGGAGTGGGGTTTTTTTTGTACATTAGGGCCTCGCAGTGATCTGAGGATGAACTACTGAGAAAAAAAGTTTGAGTCACATGCTTCAAAAGACACTTTACATCCAGCAGCTGTTTGATTTGAACGGCAGAGCTGCAGAGAGAGAAAGCCTCTGTGGAAAAACACTCACATGACATCCAGGCTGGTGTTAGCTTAGAGGCATGTGAGACACTCTGAGTCCTCTGTGGTCTGATGACGTTATCATTTCTCTTTATTTAGGACATCATTTGAAATAACGTTTCTCTTCTAGAGCTGGATTCACCTGTTTGAGTGTCTCACAATCCAGAAACAGCTCTTAATGCAATAAACAGACAGTGTGTTTATATTTAGGTCCTTTAATTTGGGGGGAGCAATACGGCAAAATATAGCAGGGAGTTTTTTTTCAGGCCAATCTACTCTTCCTCCCTCCCTCCTTCTCTTTCTTTCCTCTCTTCCTTCTGTCCTTCCTCTTTTCCTTTCTCCCTCCCTCCCTCCTTCCTCCTTCCTTCTTCCCTCCCTCCTTCCTTCCTCCCTTCCTCTTTTCCTTTCTCCCTCCCTCCTTCCTTCTTTCCTCTGTCCTTCCTTCCTTCCTTTCCTTCTTTCCTCTCTCCTTACCTTCCTTCTTTCCTCTTTTTGGTTAACATCCATGCCAACGTAAAGGACGCATGGAAGTCTGTGAGCAGTGATGGTAACATCGTTTGAAAAGGACGTATACATTTTCGTACGTATGTTGAGCATAAGTGGGACTTTAGTGCTACCAGTTAGCCGGCGAGCTAACAGCTAAACAGTTTAAGGTGACGTGCAGATGAAACAAAAACGCCACCAAGCATCAAATCTGTTGAGCTGCTGATGTGACGATGTTCAACATTTACTGTTAGAAACAAACTGTTTCAGCACTGTGCTTTAAAGCTGCTCTTTTTATGTTTTTATGACTTTAAAAGGTGTTAAATGTGTCTTTAGTTGTCCTTTTTTTAAATGTGTAAACTCTGATCAGTGGAGGCATTTCTGTCCGATGTCTACTGACTGTTTATTTATGGAAGTGACAATAAATCTGATCGTGATTCTGCTGTTTTTAACCCAGAAATCCTTCTAGAAATCCTTCTGTTTCTGCATTAGACTGGAGATGTGACACTTCGCTCTGCTAGCAGACTGATCTCCGTCACACAGCTGAACTGATACGATACCAACAGTTTCTCTATAATTGCAGATCCTAGAGATGTTTTAAATAGAAACGAACGAACAGCTCTGCCTTCAACTGTAATGAAACGTAAGTGAGAGTGAAGCTCGTCGGTGTCGATGAAGATCACAGTGAGAGTAAGAAAGTGGAAGCAGCATTAACCCTCCTGTTGTCCTTGAGTCAAGGAAGGATGGGAGGAAGAAGGAAGGAGGAAGGAACAGAGGAAGAAGGAAGGAAGGAGGGAGGAAGGAAGAGACGAAAGGAAAGAAGGAAGAGAAGAAGAGTTTTTCCCCTTCATCACCTTTGACTTTTGGACATAATATCGACCATTTTTCACTATTTACTGACATTTTATTGAGGAACTAATTCATCAAGAAAATAACTGGCTGATTAATCAAACATGGAAGACACTGAAATCTATGATAACCATATTTTTGGCTGCATACTTTTAATGATATTGATAATATAACAATAATTCAGGTTATGACGCGAATATAAACAGTTTAATGCAGCAGAGTATCAGTGTGGCTTTAAAGCTTTAAGTTTAGTTTTTAATGAGTTTAAGTAAATCTTTAAATTTACTGAAGAAAAAACTATAAAATGTTAAAACTCTGATGTTAATAAAGTCGTTTTGTGTCTGAATTAAAAGTACACATTGTTCCTTTCAGCATGAAGCGGATTCATTCTTACAGCAGTTTGATTCGTATAAATCAACAGCTGTGAATGTGTGTGTGTTACCTCTGCCTTGGGTCCGATGAACATATCTCCCTCCAGGGCTCCTGCCATCACGCGGACATGCTTGGGACGCCCAACACTGATCGCACAAACACACACACACACACACACACACACACACACACACACACACACACACACACACACACACACACACACACACACACAGACACAGACACAGACACAGACACAGACACGCTGTAATTTTAATTGTTGGAGTCACTTTTCAAACATTTTCTGCCTCCAGCTTCTTAAGTTAAATATCTTTCATATTTGGAGCTAAACAAACAAGCTGAGTTTGATGTTCATGTGTATTTTTCACTACTTTCTGCCACTTTAAAGAGAAAACTACACATGTACTCTGTGTTTGTGCTTTAAAGAAGGAACACTTACTAGTTGGGGAAACAGTATTTGGGGATCTGGTCTCCTGCAAAACCAGCCTTGATCACCCCTGAACCCTGAAAGAAAGAAAGAAAAACATGACATTTAAGTCTGAGCTGTAATGTTTTAATCTGCGAGCAGAGAGACGGCGGTCATGAGACACAGCCGGAGGCCGCCGGCAGTCACACACCAGCAGATCCACCATGACTCTACAGAGACTTTGTCCTAGACCAGCGAGAAGACGCTGAATTATAACAGTCGGTGTTACACTGAAGTCTGTGAATGTGTTAATATGTGTCTTTTCACTTTAACCTGAGTCAAACTCATATTTCTTTAAAGCTGAAATATAAAATCTAGAGGAGAAACTGTTAAAAGAAAGGAACAAACATCAACACAACACCGGTGTTACACTAAAGTCTGTTTCTGTGTTAATTTGTGTCTTTCCTCACTTTAAACTGAGCCAAACTGGTATTTCTTTAAAGCTGAAACATGAACTCTAACCAGGAGGAAAACTATTAAAAGAAAGGAACAAACATCACCACAACACAGGTGTTACACTAAAGTCTGTTTCCATGTTCATTTGTGTTTCTTCTCACTTTATCCTGAGTTAAAGTTAACCTCTAAAGCCAAACTGCAGAAACATAAAGTCTACAGAAGAAACTGTTAAAAGAAAGGAACAAACTTCAACACGACACCGATGTTACACTAAAGTTGGTTTCCATGTTAATTTGAGTGTCTTCCCACTTTAACTTGAGCCAAACTCATATTTATTTAAAGCTGAAACATCAACTCTAACCAGAGGGGAAACTATTAAAAGAAAGGAACAAACTTCAACATAACACCGGTGTTACGTTAAAGTTTGTTTCCATGTTAATGTGTCTTTCTTCACTTTAACTTGAGCTAAACTGGTATTTCTTTAAAGCTGAAACATAAACACTACAGAAGAAACTGTTAAAAGAAAGGAACAAACTTCAACACAACACCGGTGTTAATGTGTGTGTCTTCTCACTTTAAACTGAGCCAAAGCTAACCTCTAAAGCCAAACTGCAGAAACATAAAATCTATGGAGGAGAAACTATTAAAAGAAAGGAACAAATGTCAACACAACACCGCTGGGTGTTACATTAAAGTCTGTCCAAATTTTATTTAATAAGTCAAACAGGAAGTTTCTCTACATGTCTTAAGCGTTTCCACCTGATATTAACGCTGCGCTCCATTTAACATATTATGGGAAGTTAGAAGCCGGAGCTGGGAATGACGAGTCCCAGTTAAAGAAGTCAGAAACCAGTTTGAGCCATTGAAAGTAAAACCAGTTGAGTTGACACATAAGTTGGTTAATTTAATGCTAATAAAACAGAATATTACTACATATTTCTCATTTTCTCTCTGGTGATGAGCAGCAGTAAACAGACATCTTTTATTTCTACATGAGGATTTGTGAGGAAGACTTCCTGCTGCTGACAGGAAGTAGCGGAGCCAGGAAGGAGACTTTCAAATTAATGGGACGAGCCGTTTTTTTATAAATGTCACAATGTTCAGATTTAATTAAAACAATGTGAGTCAGATTTCCTCCTCTGGCTCATTTACATCATCAGTTCTGCTTTAACCGGACACAGGTCATATTCTACTACCAGGTGCAAATGGAGACGCATTTTACTTTATGTTTTATATTCTTTTACAGTATTTAGACAGAATGAACAATTAATCAGTAGCTGTTTTAATAAACTAATAATCATTTTAGTTTTAAGATTTGTTGATTTCAGCTCCTGAAATTAGAGAATTTGATGTTTTGCTTTGTCATAAACAAGGGTAACTTAATATGTTTGAGTTTTGGATTTTTGACAAGATAAAAAAAGACATTTAAATATAATTAAACGACCAATTTTTATATTTATGCAGCAGATTAAATCAATGATGGAAACAAGTCTTAGTTACAGCCCTAAGAGGAAGATACTGAAATGTAATATCAAGATGTTTTTGACTCAATATAGATTAAATTATATTGATTATGTCACTGTAATTCAGGTTATGACTCAGACTTTGAGGGTTTGCTGTGAACATCTTACAGTTTAAGAGCTTCAAACTGATTTAAAGCTGATAAAGATTGTAAGGGTTTGGTTAAAATCAGTCTCAGCCCAAAGAGTAAAATGTACATCGTTTCAGTCGTGACATAAAAATGTGGGACAATATTTTTTTTTTACATGAATCACAAATTGAATGTAAAATAAATGTTTGTTTTTTTTAAACTTTACTTAACTAGATCTATTGAGAAACAACAATGAAAAAATGTGCAAAAATGATTTCAGTATCATTTTCATTAGTTGAAATCTAAGGGTCAGAGTCGGAGGCAGCCACCTCTTAATAGAAAACACCCTTAAAATGATGATTTATATATATTAATCATAAGATGTATACACTTAAATGCATTTTTAAATTAGTTTTTTAGGTTGGAGGCCAGCAGCACCAATTCAGTAGAACGGCCCATATATCTGATATAATGTGTAATATTATATATTATTTAGACAGGACCATACATTATGTTAATAGCTGTGATTTCAATTCAACAGATTCTGTAATATTCAGACACACCTGTACATAAAGGTTAATGTTATCATACCGATCAATACATGTGTCTCCTTCTGTATCTAATATCTTGATTAGTATAGGGTCAATTTATGGACATATACCGGTGTTATGTAGAAAACTGTCCCCTTCTTAAATAATGTCAACCCTCCTGTTGATATAGTGAGATGGTTAGATGGTTAAGATAAGGTGCATTGAAATAACAGCTATGAAAATAATGTGTGATCCTGTCTAAATACTATTAAAAAAATTCAAAATCGTGATATATCGTAATAATCAGATATCTACATAACACCGGTGTTATGTAGAAAACTGTCACCCCTTCTCGATTAATGTTAATATTGTGTGTTTCATAGATAGGTTATGGTTAGCTGGTTTTGGGGGTTTAATATAAGATGGGTTATATAGAGAGAAGGAGGAACATGTATCTACATAACACCGGTGTTATGTCAATATGGGTTCCTTCTTCCTCCTTCTCCATAAACCCAACCAATTATCTGCTTCATCTTACATCCAAAGCTTATCTTCAACTTTTAATTTTATTTATGTCTCCAAGGGGCAATTAGTTTTTGCAGCAAAACAGAAATGAAAATAGACACATAAAAAACAACACAGTAATAATACAGTGGTCAACCACACAGGGAGACACAACCTGAAAATCAATGGCAATGGCAGGACAATAAATAACAATAAATATATAAAGTGCCACATGCTTAATACATAAGTTAAAAAAGCTGAGGCCAAAGTAAAAACTATAAAACTCTGCCAGGTCAGGTCTTAACCCCAACCATCTAACCATCTAACCATAACACTATATTAACAGGAGAGGATGGACATATTTGGAAAGGGTGACAGTTTTCAATGTAACACCGGTGTTATATCAATATGTGTCCCTCCTTCTCTATAAACACCAACTAATCATCTTCTGAGGTGCTTAATCTTACATCCCAAGCTTATCTTAGCCCCCCCAACCATCTAACAATAACAAAATATTAACAGGAGAGGGTGGACATTATTAAAGAAGGGGTGAAAGTTTTCTACATAACACCAGTATTATGTAGATATCTGATTATTAGAGGGCCATCCATGAATATCTTACAGTCTAAGAGCTTCAAACTGTTTTAAATGTGTTTATATATAGATGAGATAAGATTTTATTTGTCAGATTATACACTATACAGTGCACATCCAAATGAAGTTTCATAGCAATGGCTCAAAAATAGTGCAGAATAATGCAGAATAATGCACAATTTTGATTTTTTTTTTTTTTTTTTTTTAAATAGTATTTAGACAGGATCACACATTATATAATAGCTGTTATTTCAATGCACCAACCTTATCTTAACCATCTAACCATAACACTATATTAACAGGAGGGTTGACATTATTCAAGAAGGGGTGACAGTTTTCTACATAACACCGGTATATGTCCATAAATTGACCTTCTAATAATCAAGATATTAAATACAGAAGGAGACACATGTATTGATCAGTATAATAACATTAACCTTTATGTACAGGTGTGTCTGTGAGGATCACACCTGTCTATTTATTTGGTCTTTTTCATGTAGTTCTTCCTCTAATTTCACAGAATCTGGTGCATTGAAATCACAGCTTTGAAAATAATGTGTGATAGTCTAAATAAAAAACAAACAAATAAAAATAGTGCATTATTCTGCACTCCTAGTCATCTTCTAAGGTGCTTAATCTTACATCCCAAGCTTATCTTGACCCCAAACTATCTAACAATAACACAATATTAACAGGAGAGGGTGGACATTATTTAAGAAGGGGTGACAGTTTTCTACATAACACTGGTGCATCCATTATTCCGCTGCTGTCTGCTTATATTAAACTCGTATAAGAAGAGCTGCTTACTCAGGATGACCTCTTCAATCTCAGCTTAATTAACTAACACACTGATTTACTTATTAATGCAATAACCATAACACTATTTTAAACAGGAGAGAGTGGGCATTGGAGAAGGGGTGACACTTTTCTACAAAACACCAGTACAAAAAAAAACCCTGAGTCTGCACAGTTTGTATATATTATTCTGCTGCTGTCTGCTTATATTAAACTCATATATATATCCTGTAGAGCATGCATACTCTAATTAATGCACATTGACACACACTCAGACAGACTGCTAACGTTTATTAGCCTGACATGACACAGCCACAGCTAGCCGGTTAGCTTTTAGAAAGGAGGAGGAGGAAGCAAAAAGCAACAACAACATCATTATAAGGTATTTAGCTGCAGCAGAGCAACACTATGAGGTTCATTACTGCACATTTAAGCAGCTGACTGAGCTCTGACCCTCTCTCCTGTTTATTATTAGCTGCAGCACAATACTAATGCAAAGCTAAAAGGCTGAAGCAGAGGCCTCAGGTTTTTTGGGTGTGGATGAATGACATCATCATACTCACATTATCGATCACCACCGGCTGGTTGGCTAAAATGTCATAGGACTCCATGACGGACTGTGTGTTTCTGATATGTGTCTATTGATCCGTGAGCGTGTTCCTCCTCCTGTAGTGTTTTAATCATGTAAAATAAAACGATATCGCTCCGTCACTCCGCTCCCTCTCTTTCTTTCTTTCTGTCTGTCTCTTTTCTCCGCTGTCGCTACTCATCGGTGTGTTACTGCAGTCGTAACTCCCGCCTCATATATGACTGACAGGTGGAGGAAGCCAATCAGCGTGCGGGATTCTATGATTGACAGGAGCGATGACTAATCACAGCGTTCGAAAAGGGAAAAGCCACGCTGTCATCAGCAGGAGCCGAGCATATAAAGCAGGGAGGTCAAACATGAGGCCCGCGGGCCAGAACCGGTCCACTTTCCTTCATGTCTCCTTTTCCTTCCATCTTTCCATCCACCCTTTCTTCCTTCCTTATATCCTTTCTTTCTTTCTTTCTTTCTTTCTTTCTTTCTTTCTTTCTTTCTTTCTTTCTTTCTTTCTTTCTTTCTTTCTTTCTTTCAATTAAATCAGGACATAACTGAGGTAATTGTTTTTGGCAATAAAGAAAAGAGGACTGCTGTCAGTAAACATCTCAAATCACTCTCTCTAAAAACTAGCGACCAAGTCCGAAACCTTGGCGTGCTGATAGACTCAGATCTGACCTTCAGCAGTCATATCAAATCAATCACCAAAACAGCCTTCTATCAGCTTAAGAACATATCCAGAGTGAAGGGTTTTATGTCTCAAACAGACCAGGAGAAGTTGATTCATGCTTTCATCTCCAGTAGACTCGACTACTGTAACGGTCTTCCGACTGGACTCCCACAAAAAAGTATTAAACAACTGCAGCTCATTCAGAACGCTGCAGCTCGAGTTTTGACCAGAACAAAGAGATCAGAGCACATTACTCCAGTTCTAAAGTCTTTACACTGGCTCCCAGTCAGCTATAGAATAGATTTTAAAGTTATGCTACTGGTCTACAAATCACTGAACGGTTTAGGTCCAGAATACATGAATGTTAGTAGAATATAAACCCAGTAGGGCTCTGAGATCTACTGACTCAGGTCAGATAGTGGAGCCCAGAGTTCAGACTAAACATGGTGAAGCAGCTTTTAGCTGTTATGCTGCACACAACTGGAACAAACTACCAGCAGAACTGAAATCAGCCCCAACTGTGAATATTTTTAAATCCAGGTTAAAAACACTTCACTTCTCTTGTGCTTATGATTGAGCTCTTTCAAAGCACTTTAAATGTTAATCTTTAATTTGCACTCTATGTCCTTTTAATGATTTTAAAGCAAATCATTATTTTATGCTGCAACCTTATATTTAATGCTCTATTATAGTATTTTATTTCTCTCTCTTTCTATGTTTCTGTACTTTGTTTTTATTATTAGTGTGTGTGTGTGTGTGTGTGTGTGTGTGTGTGTGTGTGTGTGTGTGTGTGTGTGGGGGGGGGGGGGGGGGGGGTATGTATGTGTTTACTATAATTGGGTTTTATTTTTATTTCTCAAAATTGTTTTTTTTTTTCAAAAAAAAAAATTCTGTTAAATGCTTGTTTTATGTAAAGCACATTGAGTTGCCACTGTGTATGAAATTCGCTATATAAATGAAACTGCCTTGCCTTGCCTAAAGCTGTCAAATAAATGTAGTGGAGAAGAAAGTACAATATTTCCCTCTGAGATGTAGAAAGTAGCATCACATGGAAATACTACAGTAAAGTGCAAGTACCTCAAACTGCACTACAGTAAAGTACAATTACCTCTAACTGTACTACAGCAAAGTACAAGCACTTCAAACTGTACTGCAGTAATGTACAAGTACTTCAAACTGTACTTCATTGAAATACAAGTACCTCAAACTGTACTGTAGTAAGGTACAAGTACCTCAAACTGTACTACAGTAAAGTACAAGTACCTCAGACTGTACTGCAGTGAAGTACAAGTACCTCAAACTGTACTACAGTAAAGTATAAGTACCTCAAACTGTACTGCAGTGAATTACAAGTACCTCAAACTGTATTACAGTAACGTATAAGTACCTAAACTGTACTGCAGTAAAGGACATTATAATGATACTAAACTACAGTAATCTTCATCTGACAGTAACAGGAAGAGGATTTAGGATTTTCTGATTTTCCCACATCTCCTGAATGCAACACAACCGCTGACCAATTAGAAAGCTTCTTAAAGCCGAAGGGGCGGGTCTTACAGCACAGAAAGTCAGCAGTACAACAACCGCAAAACACAACGAATACCCTAAAAAACACTTTATACCTGGATATATTCTCATATTTAAGGTAGGTGCTGGTTATATATTAATGTCACGAAGCTGTTTTGTTCACTGACAGGTAAGCAGGTCGGTTATATTAATGATTAAACTAGTTAAGCTGCCGTTGACTCGTTAAATCTGATATCAGTGAAGTTAGTAGTGTGTTAGCTTCAGTTAGCATCACACATGTTAGTGTCTAAAGGTCACACACACACATACACACACACACACACAAACTAAACTCACTAAACTCACATACACCATACACACACACACACACACACATACATACACAAAATAAACACACACACACACACACACACACAAACACACACAAACTAAACTCACACACACACACACACACACATCAGATAGATTTAACTACATCACTCATAATACTGCAGTACTTTTACTGTATGAGGGTTTATTTCTTACAGGACTTTTAAAGGATTTCAGTACTTCCTCCATCACTAGTTTCAGTTCATTATGTTTATCTGAGTGACTGTTGTGTCAAACAAGAAAAAAATTGGTTGGGGAAAAAAAATAGTTTCACAGACAGTTTTAGTTTCTGTTTGGTTTCTTGTGTCAGGGAGTAAATGTAAGTAAAGTTTATTTAACGAAGCAAAGTCATAAAGGGCTTCACAAATAGACATAAAGACCATAGAGACACAGGATTACAAGCGAGACAAAGGCCAGTTTAACTAAGTGAGTCTTCAGTTTCCTTTTTTAAAGGCGTCAACAGAGACAGGAGATCGTATGTCAAGTGTGGGAACGTCCCAAACTGTCTGAGCCTCAACCTCAAAGGAAAGGAGACAGAGCGAAGGACGAGCAGTCAGAAGATATAAAGATAGAGCAGCTCAGAGAGGTACACTGGTGCCATACAGGGCTGAACCTTAAAATGAGTCCTAAACGTGATAAGATGGGTGTGATGTGTCGCAGTCGTCCAGCAGAGAGATGATTTAAAAGTGTTGAATTATTGTCTTTAACCCATACATGCTGTTCAGCGTCAAATTTGACCCATTTTAACATGTGAGAGCTGTAAAAACACTCTTTTAGTTGGACTTTTCCCACAGTTTACAAAAATGGAAATACAATGCATCGTTTTTAAACTTTTGTGCAGCTGGTACTCATTTTTAAATATGCAAATGCACAAGTTTGACCTGTGTTTATTAAACAAATTCAAAAATCAGCATTCAAGCATGTCGTTATATTCATTATATTCTATAAAATATTCCCCTGGATCATAAAATAGTAATGATCCATCAGACATTTATTAATGACTGATGGGGAATTTATGAATGTGAAATGGTTTAGAGACTAATTATGCATCAGAAAATGAACAATATGTAAAGGGTTAAATCAGATTGTGATTAAAAACAGGTCTGAGTTTTAAATCTGACATTAAAACCATCTGAGACAATGTCCTTAGAAAGTGTAAAAAAAGCAGAAACTGTCAGAAGATTCATGGCAGGTGATTGGACGAACCACCTGTCAATCGCCTTGTATCGCGTCTCGCTTTTATTAAACCACAACTGTAGCTGTCAGCAGTTGAAAGACACCGATTTGATCTCACTAATCCAGCTGAGTGAAACTATCCTGAGTTTAGAAATCTTTCTTAACCCTCCCGTTGTCCTCGAGTCAAGAAAGGAAGGGAGGAAGGAAGGATGGAAGGGAGGAAGGAAGGGAGAAAGAAGGAAGGAAAGGAGGGAGGGAGGAAGGAAGGAAGGACGGAGGAAATAAGGAAGGAGGGAGGGAGGGAGGGAGAAAGGAAAAGAGGAAGGGAGGAGAGAAAGAAAGAAGGACAGAGGAAAGAAGGAAGGGAGGAAGGAAAGAGAGAAAAGGAGGAAGGGAGGAATGAAAGGAATGAAGGAAGGAACAGTAAAAAAAAAAAACAGGAAGGACAGTCAAAACAGACGGGGTGAATTTGACCCGAGAGGACGACACGAAAGTTAAATAGAAGAAACATGAACAGATCAAAGTTTTGGCGTGTAGATCGAAGTGCAAAGCCTCATCAATATATCACACTGAGATGTCTTAGATTAGACTTTACAGCTGAAGGAAAGGACCCAACACACTGAGTTACCTTTGGAGCTGAATGATATCTGAAGCAATGATAAGAATCTCAGTCTCACCTGTACTGTTTGTAAATTTAAACAGCTGTCAGCCATCCGGTCCCTACTTATCTTTACTGTGTGTAGCGACTACTCTTCACAAAAAAAGGTCAGTGGAGAGACTTAGTAGACTCTTATCTGTGACTCGTCCATACAAATCCATACTGAAGTCCACATGCAGTTTTATGATGTTTATCGAAAAATCGAAAACACTGACAAGCAGCCGTTACACAAAAATATGACGATGGTGACGGTCAACAGAAAATATCAAAGGTCAAAGGTCTACTGCTGTAACTCCCTTTGTCCAAAACTCCCGCCGCAACCCAAGTGAACAGGTAAAATAAGAGGAAACTCACATGTCAATCAATGCAAGTGATGCAATACGTGCAGCCCAAGCAAATATAAACACAAGCAAAAACATATTTTGGCTATAAGTCTGTCAGTCTTATCAGAGAGATACAGCTGATAATATGACTTAGGAATAAAAGCAAATAATATACGAAGGTATCAGGACTGTAACTAACTGTGTGTGTGTGTGTGTGTGTGTGTGTGTGTGTGTGTGTGTGTGTGTGTGTGTGTGTGTGTGTGTGTGTGTTTTTTGTGTGGATCAGTGAGTAAAGGTTTGTTTCTTGCTGCAGGTCCTGGCTGCAGTCTGATGGGTTCATGATAACATCACAGCGTCTTCAGTACCATGGCCCTTGTTGAGGAGCAGCCGGAGAAGTAAGACCACATGGCGACATTTTAATGATGGAAACTCTCATATTATATTATAAACACTTCCTGCCCCTTATTAACCTTTGTGTCGTCCTCCCGGGTCAAATTGACCCCATCTGTTTTGACTGTTCCTTCTTTCATCCCGTCCTTCCTTCCGTCTGTCCTTCCTTTCCTTCCTCCTTTCCTTCCTCCCTCCTTCTCTCTTTCGTTCCTTCCTCTGTCTTTCCTCCTTCCCTCCTTCTTTCCTTCCCTCCTTCCTTCCTTCCTTTCCTTCCTCCCTTCCTTCTTTCCTTCCTTCCTCTTTTCCTTTCTCCCTCCCTCCCTCCTTCCTTGTTTCCTCCCTCCCTCCTACCTTCCTTTATTCCTTCTTTCCTCTGTCCTTCCTTCCTCCCTTCCTTCCTTCCTTCTTCTTCCCTTCCATCCTTCCTCCCTCCTTTCCTTCCTTCTTCCTCTCTTCCTTCCTCC
This sequence comes from Scomber scombrus, assembly GCF_963691925.1. Classification (NCBI taxonomy): domain Eukaryota; kingdom Metazoa; phylum Chordata; class Actinopteri; order Scombriformes; family Scombridae; genus Scomber; species Scomber scombrus. Next base: position 23,909,541 of record NC_084984.1, read on the forward strand.
TTTCCTTCCTTCTTCCTCCCTTCCATCCTTCCTCCCTTCTTCCCTTCATTCCTTCTTCTTCCCTTCCTTCCTTGACTCGAGGACAACAGGAGGGTTAAATAACCAACAACTTGTTAGTTAGGTGAAATGTTTCTTCTCTAATATGAAGAAAAATAAACAAATAAACTCAAATTCAAACGGCCGATGAGACACTTCAGGAATGAATCTTATGCAAGGTAAAAATAAAAAAAATTGCATTGTCCAGGCAAGCATGACGTTTTATTTTGGTTTATTTTAATATTTTTACAAGCAAACAGACAAGAACAATCGTGTCTTGCCCTGGTTAAAAAAAAAACCTAAACCGTTCCTGTAGCTTTCTGGTCCTATACCTGCCTGCCTACCTGATTGATTGATTGATTGATTGATTGATCTTTATTGTCTCTCAAGAAAAATTCATCTTGGGCATATGAAAAAAAGTACTGGCATCTCACATCAACACACAGATTACAGTCACACTTGGCTTTTTACATAAACATAAAACACAGAATACACATTATGCATAAAATATCTAGCAGAAGAAGAAGCTATAGAAATAACTTTGTGTGTGTGTGTGTGTGTGTGTGTGTGTGTGTGTGTGTGTGTGTGTGTGTGTGTGTGTGTGTGTGTGTGTGTGTGTGTGTGTGTGTGTGTTGCCGTCCAGACACTGCTGGGTGTGTTTTGCCACAGAGAAAGACGACTACAGTGCAGAGTGGGTGAGCCCCTGCAGGTGTAAAGGCTGCACAAAATGGATCCACCAGTCGTGTCTGCAGCGCTGGCTGGACGAGAAGCAGAAAGGAAACAGCGGAGGAGCCGTCAGCTGTCCTCAGTGTGGCACCGAATACCACATCGTCTTCCCCAAGATGGGTGAGGGAAAGTTTAAAGGGGATATTCCACCAGTTTTAACACTCGAGGGCTCAGTCAGATGAACAGCGTCTTGAGAAAGTACTTTTGATGATGTTGTTAGAGATATCTCAGCTCGGCTTTGGAGACTTAAAATGTTAAACACAACTCACCTTTTGCTAGGGCTGGGCAATATATTGAAATTATATCGATATCGTGTAATCGAGTTGTCTTTTCCTGATTTTAAATGCTGCATTACAGTAAAATTATGTAATTATCTGAATTTAACAGACTGTTCTAGCTCTTCTGTTATTTACCTTTTACCCACTTTGTCATTATATCCACATTACTGATGATTATTTATCAAACATTTCACAGTGTAAATATTTTGTGAAAGCATCGACAGCCATCTCTATAATATTATTGTGATATCGATATCAAGGTATTTTGTGTAAAATATTGTGATATTTGTTATTGTCCATATTGCCCAGACCTATTATTTACCCTCTATTGCTGCACAGCACTCTCTACCAGGGGGAAGGTGGGAGGCTTAGTGCATTCAGGATCCTGACTGCCGGTGGGTAAGAAGCTGTTGCAGAGTCTGGAGGAGTTGATTCAGATGCTCTGGTACAGATACAGTCGACATACTAAGTGAGGCAATCAGGCAGAAATATAAACAAGCGGTACACTCAATCAATATAATACCTGACAGTGTTAATCACTCAGGAATTAAACTAAACTACAATATAACGAAGAGGACTCAGAAAGATATAACAAAGTGAACTGTAGTTTGAGAAAGGAGGTGGTGAAAATAAAGGTGCTGGACTATTTTCAGCGGCGGATGAATCCACATTTAGTACTCTACTGTAGCCGACATAGCATCAGTAAGCTCAGAACATCATCTGGTCAGAGTCACCTTTGACCCTCAGATGAGTGAATTGGACCAGGTTTGATATAGAGACTGAAACGGTCTCTCTCTCTTAGAGAAACAAAAAGCCCATTAACATTCGTCAGAACTTATCCAGAGACTTCGCTCCCTTAGTCGACCATCAGATTGGAGTCATACAGACCACCGTCATAAATTAAAAGACACTACACAAGCCATAAAGTATAGAGACATTGCACATTACTGAGTTCCCCCTCTGTGTGTCTTGAAACTACACCAGTTGAAAGAGAAAATTAGGGTTTTAAAACTTATACATAGATACCATGGTCAATAGTATGGTTTTAAACACAATATCAACATCCAAAATTGCTACACTAGTGAGTATTTGTGGCAGCAGGACTGTGTGTGTGTGTGTGTGTGTGTGTGTGTGTGTGTGTGTGTGTGTGTGTGTGTGTGTGTGTGTGTGTGTGTGTGTGTGTGTGTGTGTGTGTATGTGTATGTGTGTGTGAGTGTGTGTGAGAGAGTCTAAATAAATTACAGTGTGTATGTTCATGATGATAAAGGAATATGTCACCCAGTGCAGCGCTGTGACTCTGACATGTTTTTACTAGTTTTTATCATAGACTGTATATAAGAAACGGACGTAACATCCGTGACGTCACCCATTGGTTTGTGGACTGCTGCTCGGAGGCCAATAGTTTCGGATCTGAGCAGCGCCATCTCGAAGATTTCAGGTGCATGCCGGGAAAAATAAAAACACGGATTCTACTTATATGGGCATCAGGAGGAGCATGAGGCGCCCTCCTGAACCTGTGAACCAATCAACCTGTCAATCATGACGTAGCCACGCCCTAATGCATACCCTGCTTTATCATCAAATATAAAATCAGGGAGGCCAAAATTTCACAAATGAACATCATACTGCATTGAAGAAGGCTTTAAACTATAGATTGAGACCATAAACATATTTTGAAAACGTTTACTGAGGTTAGAAATCTAGTGAGAAGTTGGTGAATTCTTCATTGACTTGTATAGAGACGGAAGTCCTTTTGACACCAAAACGGTTGCCCCCTGGTGGCCTTTTGATAGAATGCAGTTTTAAGTTACTTCCACGTTGGCCTCATTTCAGAGGACCGGAACTCCCCGCCTTGTTTTTATACAACAACAGAGGAATAAGATGTATCAGACTTTGATACACACAAAAAACCTGTTAGTAGATCAGTTCAATGATGGGATATTGTTGACGATAAATAAAATGAAGACCATCATCAGACTTGTTTCTTGTGTCTCCTCAGGTCCGTTGGTGTATTTCCTCCAGCAGATCGACAGAGCTCTGTCTAAGGCGAGTCCCTTCGCCGCCGTCGGGGTCGTGATCGGGACCGTGTACTGGTCCGCCGTCACATACGGAGCTGTGACCGTCATGCAGGTGAGAGCCGTACAAATAACATTATAATACACAGATATAATGAGAGAGTCTGTGTGATCGTTACCTCTTTGTGTTTTCACCTGCAGGTTGTTGGACATAAGAAGGGTCTGTACGTGATGGAGCGAGCCGACCCTCTGTTCCTGTTGATGGGTTTGCCGACCATCCCTGTGCTGCTGGTTCTGGGCAAGATGGTCCGCTGGGAGGATTATCTTGTGAGGCTGTGGCAGAGATACTCCTACAAGCGCAAACTCCCACCAGGTAAATATTAACACACACCTGTAGCGCTGCATACCAGTACTAGATAACTTAAGGTATTGACCGAAATAAATCGATACCAAGTAGTATTTAAACGTCTCCCGTCAAACGATACCTGCAATCGATCCTTTTTGCACCCAGAGCTAGAAAATATGACTATTTGTACAGACTTGCTCACAGCCAATCAACAGCAAGCGTTCTTGGATTTAATGCGACATGTGATTGGCTCACTGCCACAGCAGCTACTACCCGTCTGTGGTGGTGAGGTCGTGGTGAATTTGAGTTATCGCGCTTAGCAGTTCAGCAGCCAAGATGCCACCTAAACGCTCTAAAGTGTGTCTACACTACACGCCTGTTACACCGGATAAAAGAATGATGGGTATCTAATAGGGGTGTCACGATTCTCCAAATCCTCAATTCGATTTTATTTCGATTTTAAGGTCACGATTCGATTCGATTCTCAATCCCTTTTTTAAAAAAATCCTTTTAGCACAGATGCCTATGCCATTTTTAGACTTATCATGAGTGATATAATCTCCATCAGTTGTTTGCAATGTACCACACCAAGGCCCTACTGTCAAAATGAAATTATTTATGAGCAATATAATGTAACAATAACTTGTTTCAGCAGTCAATTGGAAACTTACTGTAAACAAAAGAATCACGTAGTGACCCTTTTGTAACTGCAGTGTGCACTCTTAATATTAGATGATATTCAAGTTCACAATAAAACAAAAACTAAATTAAAACAGCCTAATGTCCATAAACATCACACAAAAACTAAATTAAAACAGCCTAATGTCCATAAACATCACTGAACAATTAAGTGTGTTAACTGTCCTAACAGTGTCTTAACTGTATCCTAACAATAGCATCTCTGGTGCTACAAATTCTCCTATAGCGCTAGTTATTGCTTTAGTGCAGACATCCCAACTCTCCTGGAGTGTCCTGCATATTGATAGCGGTTCCCTGACGCCTGCAAACTACAATCTCCCGGAATCTGCAGCGAGCGAGCAAGCGCGCGCTAGAGAGTGTCAGCGTGCGTGCGTGTGTTTGTGTGACTATCAATGCAGCGCGTGTGAGAGCGCAGCGTCCTGATAGCTCTGTGTTGCTGCATATTACACCAATCCCCCCCACCGGACCGACAACCAGTTCGAGTTTGGTTGATCTGTCCTCTATCAGCAGTTGCCATGGTGTGTTTTTACCGGCTGCAGGTTCAGGTTAGAGGACGTAATGTTGATTCGCCACATTTCAACACGTGTGTGTTTTTTTCCCTCTTGACTCGCCTGCGGGACATGACTACATGACTACGTGGCTACATCCTCGATTCCTCCTTTGATTTCGAAGGTCGAAATCGTGAGGTAATTTCGATCGATACTCGATTTACAATCGTGATCGTGACACCCCTAGTATATAATGAAGTACTCAGCTGGTATCAGTATCACTTTAAGGGGACTGGGTTGGTGCTGGTATCGTCATTTTTTAAAAACTATACCCAGCTCTAGTACAGTGGGATTTCTGTCTTTAACAAATCATCCTTGGAAAACTGTAATTTTAAGTAATCCTACAGTAAGCTTGGAGTCAAACATACAAACCTGACAATGATTGGTTGATGGAAACAGCTTTAAGTAACCCTTAAATTCTTTGTGTTTTAATCTTAGGTACGAGTCGCTACCTGCCCCGCGTCCCTGCTGACGGACTGACCTCAGGAGATCACCTCTCTGTGTCACGGACTCTGTGTGGAGCTCTGGTCTTTCCCTCCATCGCCAGTCTGGTGGGACGGCTGCTGTTTGGACGAGTGTCTTCTAATCTGCAGCAAACCGTACTGGTTAGTATAACTTCTGTACTGTCTGTGCAAACATGCCGGTGGAGCCTCCCAATAATGGCTATACCCTATCTGACAAGGGTGGTATCATGATTAGGGCTGCAAATAATCAATATTTTAATTATTTTATGGTGACTCTGCTTCTTCTCGGCTTTACGGAGCTTTATCGTGAGTTTCAGCTCATTGTTTAGCTGTCCGGCTTCAACTTTACTGTTTTAGTTCACTCTCAGCGCTCTTATAGCGTCAATTTTAGAGAGAAAACTGTTTAAAAAAGAGCCCTACTGTACACTACCTGCTCAGCACCAAACAGCAAACACACACAGTTATCTGTAGACTAGCTGGTGAACATAGTGGAGCATTTAGATATTTCCCTCAGGAGTTGGTAGAGAGTAAAAAGCTAACAGAGAGAGAATATTGGACTTTACATTCAGCAGGTGGACAGAAACACGATGAACTAATGAATGATAATGTTGATCAGTAACTGCTGGATGTGGAAATAAGTTCAACATTTCAAACTTAAAACATGATGATATGTGAGAGTTTTGTGTTGACTGCTTGTTTCTGCTGAAGAAGGAAGGAAGGAAAGGAGGGAGGAAGGAAGGGAGGAAAGAAAGGACAGAGGGAGGGAGAAAGGAAGACAGGAAGGAAGGAAAGAAGGACAGAGGAAAGAAGGAAGGTAGGGGGAGGAAAGAAGGAGGGAGGGAGGAAGGAAAGGAAGGAGGAGGGAGGGAGGGAGGAAGGAAGGAAGGACAGAAGGAAGGAAGAAAGGGGGATGGAGGAAAGGGAGGAAGGAAGGAAGGACAGAAGGAAGGAAGAAAGGGGGATGGAGGAAGGAAAGGAAGAAAGAAAGAAGGAGGGAGGAAGGACAGATGGAAGGAAGGAAGCGAGGATAGAAGGAACAGTCAAAACAGACAGGGTCAATTTGACCCGGGAGGACAACAGGAAGGTTAATTAATCATTATCAAACAAGTAGATGTGTTTAATTCAGCAGTAGTTAAGGCAGGAACATCCTTACATCGGTCTGCATTAAATGAACATGTAATTCTCATACTATCTGCTGCTTTGAACTGTAATGAGTCGGTTGATTAAATATCTGCAGCATCTCAGGGTAACACAACAGATTATTATATGTTGATACATCTTCATTCATAAGTCAAAGTAATGTGATTACACGCTAGTTTAATTTAATCACCACACACACCTCCGCACACACCAGGCCTGGTCTGTTATAACTCATGAGTTATGAGTCATGAACTTTTTTTCTACCTAAGTTTCTCCTCCTTAAAAAAATGTTTCATGTTTTAGTATTGAATTGCATTACAGTGCAAACACTGCTGTTACACATAAAGTAATATATATAATAATATAATTATATTTTACCTTTGTGTCGTCCTCCCGGGTCAAATTGACCTCGTCGGTTTTGACTGTTCCTTCTTTCCTCCCTTCCTTCCTTCCGTCTGTCCTTCCTTCCTCCCTCCCTCCTTCTCTCTTTCTTTCCTTCCTCTCTCTTTCCTCCCTTCCTTCTTTCCTTCCTCCATCCCCCTTTCGTCCTTCCTTCTGTCCTTCCTTCCTCCCTCCCTACTTCTTTCCTTCCCTCCTTCCTTCCTCCTCTCCTTCCTTCTTTCCTCTGTCCTTTTTTCCTCCCTTCCTCTTTTCCTTTCTCCTTCCTTCCTCCCTCCTTCCTTCCATTCTTCCTTCCTCCCTCCCTTCCTTCCTTCCTTCCTTCTTCCCTCCCTTGACTCCAGGAGGGTTAAATGGATGTGGCTCAGACAGACTGTCTTTGTGTGTCTGTGTTGAACCGTCTGATTTCTTGACGAGTCGTCTTTACATTCGTTGAGCGGATGATTTTTTGCATGATTCACTGTGATTGCTCAGCTACAGATGGTGTATTTATTACTCACCACACCCTCATATCTACATCCTCCTCCACCCTCACATGTGGACTTTAGACTGCTGCACATACATGAAGCTGAACAGCAGCTGGAGACACCCACAGAGTCTGTGCACGAGGCTTCGATTAACCCTTAAATACTGACTCATAATTAGTCTCTGCACCAATTCATATTATTTAGCCATTAATAAATGTTTGATTAATCTTATGGAAAAAAAGACATTCAGACATACTTTTTATATAATAATAATAAATAATAATGCATTATATTTAAAGGCGCCTTTCAAAGCACTCAAGCACACCTTACAAGGCACATAAAACACGACAACAGTACATCAAACAATAAAAATCAGGTAACATTTAGTGCAAAGATAAAGAGAGAAATATGAATGTGACTATAAAGTGCATCAGTGCAACAAATAAACAAGAACGTGATTGCATAGTGTAGTGTGAGACAGAGTATGCAACTCTGAAAAGGTGCGTTTTCAGGCGGGATTTAAAGGGTGGAACAGAGTCCGAAGTGCAAATGTCTGGTGGGAGAGAGTTCCAAAGGCAGGGGGCAGATCGGCTGAAAGCTCTTGACCCCATGGTAGTTAAGTTGGCAGATGGGGCAAAGAGCTGGTTGGCGGAGGAGGATCGGAGAGTTCGGGAGGGTGTGTAGATGTGAATCAGTTCCGAGAGATATGATGGTGCAAGGTTGTGAAGGATCTTGTAAGTGAGGAGTAGAATCTTAAAGTCAATGCGGGATTTGATAGGGAGCCAATGAAGATGCTGCAGGGCAGGAGTGATGTGTTCAATAGAGGGGGTTCTGGTTATGATACGGGTGGCTATTATTATGTGACAATTATTATTTATTATGATGTTTTAAGGCAATTATTTATTTTAGTACACTTTAATACAATTTTTGCTGGTATTTTTGGAATGCTGCTGAACTAAGTTTCGTTGTATTATCAGTGCAATGACAATAAAGTATCTATCTATCTATTTATAGAATATGATGAATACAACATGTTTTTAATGCAGATTTTTAATTATTTGTTTTTAATAAACAGGTCAAATTTTAATCATTTACATATATAAACATGTGTATCAGCTGCACAAAAAAAATTTCAACATACAGCATAGTATCACGATATTTTGCGTGGCAAATATTATATCGATACACGGAAGCCAAGTATCAATCTTTTATTATATACATTTTTGGTACTAGAATAATAAAATCAATTGCTTTTTCAGTCCACTAGGTGGCTGTGGTTTGTTTTCTGGTGAGGTCAACAGAGGTGACAGTCAGTGTGCAGGAGGAAGTTTCCTTTGGGGACATAATTTGCAGTATATCACAATATATTTATAATCCCAATAATATCGTATCGTGACAATATCATATCGTAGAGCCTATGTTGATTCCCACCCCTACTGAATAGTATGTAAAGGATTAAGCAGCTCTGCAGCATTTATGTGTCACTCACTTTAATTTTTCTTCTTCTTCTTTCTTCTTCTTCTTCATCTTCTTCTTCTTCTTCTTCTTCTTCTTCTTCTTCTTCTTCTTCTTCTTCTTCTCTTCTTCTTCTTCTTCTTCTTCTTTCTTCTTCTTCTTCTTCTTCTTCTTCTTCTTCTTCTTCTTCTTCTTCTTCTTCTTCTTCTCTTCTTCTCTTTCTTTCTCTTCTTCTTCTTCTTCCCACAGGGAGGCATCGCCTTTGTGGTGATGAAGGGGGTGATGAAGGTGTATTTCAAGCAGCAGCAGTACATCATTCAGGCCAACGGCAGATCTCATACTACCCGAGAGGAACGGAGACGGACAGAACGAAGCTGGAGACGAGGACACCGAGGACAGCGGCAACGAATGAATGAATGAATGATTTCACCGAGAAATAAAAACATCTGTGAGAGGGAAGGAAGGAAGGAAGGAAGGAAGCCGGAGTGGAGGGTACAAAACCATATCTTTCATGATAAAACTCTGCAAGAACATTTAAATATGAAACTACTGTAAGATGAGTGATTGTGTAGGCGAAGAGAAGGATAAGAGAGTGTGTGGAGTGATGTGACATTACTGTTAAAGGGTTCAGACCCCAAACTATCAGATATAACTGTGTACCACTGTATCACTGATAATACTAACCACTAACACAGCAGGAGATATATTAGTCTACAAAATATCAACTTTCAATCCTCTTTAAACTCTCAGTCACCAAGATACTTGAAGATGTTTATAAAAGATGATTTATTGCCTTATTTTCTCACAAAGTCAGAAGTCAGTCCAGGTGTGAGCAGGTATTTATTTACTCATAACAAGTTAATGGTTGTTTAATATTTACACCACTTTTTAAGCCTTAAATCCAGTTTATATGAAGCTCCTTTCAGACATGCATGTTCTAAAATACGTCGGTCTCAAGTCTGAATAAAGGCTTGAGTCACATTTATTTAAGTTGCAATCTTACAAACTCAGACTGTATATATTTTTCTTTAAAGGATTTTTTTTTGTGCCATTTTCTGTAAATGCACATACAACATCAGCATGGAAAATCACCCGTTTTTATCAGCAGCAGAAGATGAAACATGCAGAAAATTAACACACGCTTGTTCTTCTTATTTAAAAGCATAATAATAATTCACTCATTCACCATCTTTTATGCACAGAAAGAAAAGAAATGAGTGCAATTAGTCAGTACACACTTTAAATGACCCAATTTTAAGATTCTATTAAAATGATTATTTCCTTCTGTGTTGAGGGGAATATACAACAATCTACATGAAGTAGTTAGTTATTATTAAAACAGTTAAATTCATTGAGTTAATTAATGGTTTATGCATCCATGAGTCTTACACACAGTACTCTGAGCACACCTGGATTATAGTAAGTATAGAAGTGTGTCTACTGTCCTGATTATGACAAAGATGACGGGGAAAAAAGTGCCACATCAAACTCTAAAAGGATCCCAATAAGTGAGATATACATATTTTAACTTGGATAAAAAAGGAGAGCATTAAGCAGCATCTACATTACATGGCCACATGAGCCTCAGAGGCTGACAGTAACAGTAACAGATGGGTGAAGGCAGCAGTGTCTCATATTCATGTCTGAAAGGAGCTTTAAATGTCTTCCTTTAATGTGCCTTATTTAAAGAAAGTATATAAAACAACTCAACAGTATCATTTAACTGCTAGACTAACTTCTTCTCCTCTGTGCTGCTCTGATTGTTTCTGTCTCAGTAAATGTTCCTGGATATTTTCCTGATATTTTAATATTTCCCACTGACCTTTAGCACAGTTTTTCCCTCCCTGCTGTTCATTTAGGCTCCTGACTGTTCATTTAAGGCTTGTGAACTCGTCTTTTCTGCTGTACTTTCATCTGTCTGATCCTTCTGTTTTCGATGCAACCGACTCACCTTAAATAACTTTTTAATGGTCGACACATCGCCGCTCCTCTGTGTGATATCGTTTTAATAGTTTGACCTGATGAATCATAGTCGCTTTTTGCAGATTTATGTTGTAGTTGCCAATCTGGGTAGAAAGTAAAAACTCCTAGAACTTAAAAAGAGAGAGACTTAAAAAACAGTAAAATCATTTCAGAGTTTTATTGCACAGGTTGAGTTTGTGGTTATTTGGTGGTTGTTGGGTTTTTTTTTTTAATGCACTTCGTCTTGTGGCAAAGCTGAAGCAGAGTTGTTTAACCTAGAGGTCCATGTGGTCAATGGACATTTATTAAAAGCGCTGATATGTTAATATTTATTTGGAATATGTGAAGTAAAAGAATAAAGTTTAAGATTTTGCTCTTGAAAATTGAGAAATAAATTGATGCCCTGCTTAAATTTACCTCCGATTACACAAAAATGTCCCATAATCCTGCCCTCTTTGGATAATTAAACATACTCTGAAACGTTAATTGCACACTTTCCCTCCAGTCATGTATGTGTATGTTTAAAAGGAGCTCTTATTTTATGTCGTAGTGATTGAATTGTTTAATAAAGCTCTTTGTAAAACTCAAATGTGTTGTCTTTTATTACTTTGTGCCACTAACTGGATTATAAATCAGCCGAAGCAGATAAACTCCAGGTATTAAAACCTTTTTAATGCCACATAGTCTGCAATTTAATACGTTTATCACAATTATAGCATCTATTTCAGAGGGGTCAAACTAATTTTCATTCAAGGGCCACATACAGAACAAGTTGATCTCATGTGGGCTGGATCATTAAAAAGATGGAAGGAAGGAGGGAAAAGAAGACAGGAAGGAAGGACAAATGGAAGGAAAGATGGAAGGAAGAGGAAAAGAAGACGAAGGAAAGATGGAAGCACAGATGGAAGGAAGAAAAGAAGGAAGATGGAAGGAAGAAAGGAAAGATGGAAGGAAGAAAGTAAAAGAAGACGAAGGAAAGATGGAAGGAAGAAAAGAAGGAAAGATGGAAGAAATGAAAAGAAGATGGAAGGAAGAAAAGAAGGCAAGATGGAAAGAAGAAAGGAAAAATGTGTTTGCAGTTCTATCTTTTGGCCACCAGATGGCGGTGAAGCTCAGTTTTCTAAACGGTGTTAAAGTCCCGCCCACCTCCTTCACTGATTGGCTATTTCTTCTAACCTAAGTGTGTGATTGGCTGGTTCTGCTACACTGGGCGTTTATGAGCAGCAGAGTGAAAGAAAGAGGAAGAGAAGAGAAGAGAAGAAAAACAAAAAAGATTGTCGTTAAGATAATGTATTAAATGGAGGAAATTAAGACTAGTTGACAGTGAATTTGATGTTTATCCACCATGAGGAGAGTCACACTGTTTGTCAACGGCACGTCCTCAAATGGAAAGGTAAACAGAGAGATAAAAGAGGGGGAATAGGTGTTCAAAATGGCTAGCTGTAGTAGATGTCGGACATTTTGGGTGATTAACAGTCGTGTAATGTGTATTTTAACGTGTGTTTTTACCGGTTACCGTGCAGGTGGTGGCTGTGTATGGATCCATGGAGGATTTACTGTCTGTGGCGAGTTCAAAGCTGAAGATCAGAGCCTCTAGTGTTTATAACGGGAACGGCGGCCTGATAGACGACGTGACGCTCATCAGGTAAAGTATTACGGTAAAAGTGTTATAGGTGATGTAGTACTATGCAGTATTACGGTAAAAGTACTGCAGTATTACAGTAAAAGTACTGCAGTATTATGAGTGATGTAGTATGCAGTATTACAGTAAAAGTAGTGGTTTGGTCCCTCTGACTGATATATTATTATATATGACATCATTAGATTATTAATAGTGAAGCATCAGTGTTAGAGCAGCATGTTACTGTTGTAGCTGCTGGAGGTGGAGCTAGTTTACACTACTTTATATACAGTTAGCTAGTTTAGTCCAGTGGTTCCCAACCTAGGGGTGGGGCCCCTCCAAAGGGTCAGCAGATAAATGTGAGGGGTGGTGAGATGATTAATGGGAGAGGAAAGAAGGAAATAAGAAAAAACTAAGTTCTGATACACAAATGTGTTTTCAGTTTGTGGACTTTTTCTCTAATCTTTGATTTTTGCTGAAATATTGGATCATTTGAACATTTATTGAAATGAAAGCATGTGAGAAGTTTAGAGGGAAAAATCACTATTTGGTGGCGCTGTTAACAACTCATAGACATCTCAAGATGTAGAAAGTAGTATCATATGGAAATACTACAGTAAAGTACAAGTACCTCTACCGGTACTACAGTAAAATCACTTTCTTTTCATCACTGTGTGTAAAATATTTAAACTTGTGTGTATCTGTCTGCAGAGATGATGATGTGTTGTACATATCAGAAGGAGATACATTTGAAGGTAAGTTTATTAAGTTCAGATTTTAGATTTTATAAAATAGATATTTTTAGAAGAAAATCAGTAATAAAATTCATAATATTGTGTAATCACTTGAGAATAAAGGAGAAAAAACTTTTAAAGCTGCATTGATTATTTGATCTTTAGCTGCAGCTCTGTAAAAACACTTTAAATCATCCCAAACATGAAGTAAGATCATGATGAGTTAAAGTCTTTAACAGCAGCACTAACACCCTAGAGATGAGAAGCATCAGCAGACTGACAGTAACTCACTGAGCTGTGTGCAGATCACCATGACGACGACGAAGGTCCCGAACACTGTCAGACTCACACTGATTGGTTGACGCTCAACGTTGGTGGACGCTGCTTCACCACCACCAGGTAAATATGACGACTTCAGTTTGGATTTAAACAACAATATAAGCGTATATGAATTTATATATTTGGTAGGGCTGCATATCGGCACTTGATACCTTTTAAGATATCGACCAAAATAAAAATAGATACCAAGTCGTATTGAAGCGTCTCCCATCAATCGATACCTGCAATCAATCCTTTTTGCACCCAGAGCTGGAAAATATGACTATTTGTATGAACTTGCTCACAGCCAATCAACAGCAAGCGTTCTTTGATTAATAAATAAACATTTGAAGACTTTCTGTTGTGGGAATTTCTGGAAAACAGAGAACTGACAACAAGAGAGTCGTCCTTCTAGTTTATTCACTTGTTTCTAATCACATGATGGGTATCTAATGAAGTACTCCGTTGGTATCAGTGTCACTTTAAGGATACTTGGATTGGTGCTGGAATCACCCAGCCCTAATATTTGACCTATTATTCCTGTTATTGCAGACTGAAATCATTGTTAAATTAAAATAATATTTGAACAGAATTATATGGTTTTATTGTGTGTGTGTGTGTGTGTGTGTGTGTCTGCAGGAGCACACTGGTCAGTAAAGAGCCTGAGAGCATGCTGGCCCACATGTTCAGAGAGAAAGGTAACGACCTTCTATAAAAAACCTTATTAAAGTGTTTCTGTTTGTCTCTTCAGTTGAAAACAAATCGTCGTTCACATTCTCTCCTTTCTTTTCTCTCTCTCTCTCTTTTTTTAAAAAATTTCAGACGTTTGGGGGAACAAGCGTGACTCCCAGGGAGCGTACCTGATCGATCGCAGCCCGGACTACTTTGAACCGATCCTGAACTTCCTGAGACATGGACAGCTGATCATCAACGACGGGATCAATCCTCTCGGTAGATTAAATATATAAAAAAACTCATCAGATCCACAAACTTGTGACATGTGACATCACAGGTTTCTAATCAGCTGACTGTCTGCTGCAGGTGTGCTGGAGGAGGCTCGCTTCTTTGGGATCGAACAGCTGGCCGAACAGCTGGAGACCCTCATAAAGGTGTGTGTGTGTGTGTGTGTGTGTGTGTGTGTGTGTGTGAGTGTGTATATGTGTGTCTCTGTGTGTCTGTATCTGTGTGTATGTGTGTGTGTATCTCTGTGTGTGTGTCTGTGTCTTTGTTTGTGTGTATGTGTGTGTGTATCTCTGCGTGTGTGTCTGTCTGTGTGTATCTGTGTGTGTGTGTGTGTGTGTGTGTGTAGTGAATATATATATTCAGATCTTTATACATCTGTCTCTTGTGTTTCAGGCCAATCAGCCTCCTGAAGATCATTCTCCTCTGACCCGGAAAGAGTTTATTAGATTCCTGTTGGCCACGACGACCAAAGCAGAGCTGCGATGTCAGGTACACACAAACACACATCCGTTGCAACTTTAAACAGCTGTTCTTTTATTTATAAATCATCATATGGTACAAACCAGGGTTACCTCCAGGAAACGGATTATATTTTAAAATAAATGCAAATATAAAAATGTTGATTGAAAACAGAGTTAAGGTGAGAGGTTTAGAGACATTTTATCAGTTGAATCCATAGACTGTATATAAGAAATGGACGTAACAGCCGTGACGTCACCCATTGGTTTGTGGACTGCTGCTCGGAGGCCAATAGTATCGGATCTGAGCAGCGCCATTTTGAAAATTTCAGGTACATGCTGGGAAAAATAAAAACATGGATTCTACTTATATGGGCATCAGGAGGGGCAAGAGGCGCCCTCCTGAACCTGTGAATCAATCAACCTGTCAATCACGACGTAGCCACGCCCTAATGCATACCCTGCTTTATCGTCAAATATAAAATCAGGGAGGCCAAAATTTCACAAATGAACATCATACTGCATTGAAGAAGGCTTTAAACTAGTGATTGGGACCATAAACACATTTTGAAAACGTTTACTGAGGTTAGAAATCAAGTGAGAAGTTGGTGAATTCTCCATTGACTTGTATAGAGACGGAAGTCCTTTTGACACCAAAATGGTCGCCCCCTGGTGGCCTTTTGATAGAATGCAGTTTTAAGTTACTTCCGCATTGGCCTCATTTCAGAGGACCGGAACTCCCCGCCTGGTTGAATCCAACAAAGAGGTAAAATATTAGGAGATAAACTTTTACTGATTCTTGTCTCTAAATGACCAATTTATAAATAAAATACTCTCATGCTCTCTGCTGCTGCTAAGATTATCAGTTTTTCCCTGAATTTGTATTTATTTTATAATTTCTTCTGATGTCAGAGGAGAAAACAAACCTCACACAAACACTCAGTCCTTCAGTCCTTCGTCTGTTTCTGGTTTTTCAGGGTCTGAACTTCATGGGCGCCGATCTGTCTCGTCTGGATCTGCGTTACATCAACTTTAAGATGGCAAACCTGAGAGGAACCAACCTGACTCACGCCAACCTGAGCGGGGCAAACCTGGAGAGGGCTGACCTGTCCATGGCTTCACTGGATGTATGTAACACGTGTTCAAATCCTATCAGACAGGTTTAGATTAGTTTAATTCAGAAGATTAACGGCTGGACTGGTTATCGAAAACACAATAAAGCTGACTGCAGTTATCAAATCACAGGAGGAGCAATATTATTTAAATATGAAATTTGTGTCAAAATATGATTTTAAATTAAATTGTTTATTTTAGACTGTGTGCTGTGTACACAGGTTCTTTTTTATGTGTTAATGTTTTAGATATATTTTAGATACTGCACTTTTACTGGCACTTTTTGCACACAGTATTGCACACATAGAGTATTTTCATTATTATTTATTACAGATATATATTTGTTTTATGAATACAACTTTTAGATATTTTTAGTAATAAGTTTTTTGTTTTTTCCATTAGTTTGTTAGAGAGGTGTTTCTATGTGATGGTACATCCATCTATCTATCTACCTATCTATCTTCCACAGACTTAAAACATATTTTTTAGTACAGATTACTTTAAAAATCTCACCATAATCATTTTAATATGTTTTTCAATTTCAATTACATGTGTTTAATTTAATCCATATTGGTATATAGTAATATTAGGCACATATTGATGATTGTGTGTGTGTGTTTGTGTGTGTGTTTGTGTGTGTGTTTGTGTGCGTGTGTGTGTTTCAGGGAGCTAATCTGCAGGGTGTGAAGATGCTGTGCACCAATGCTGAAGGAGCCTCACTGAGAGGATGTAACTTTGAGGATCCTGCTGGAATCAAAGCCAACCTGGAGGGTGAAGCAGCCAATTACACGTCTCCTTCACACACACACACACACACACACACACACACACACACACACACACACACACACACACACACACAGAGTGATGTTTTTATTGATCTTACTGATGTGTGTGTGTGTGTGTGTTTGGTGTTTTTTTTAGGAGCCAACCTGAAGGGCGTGGACATGGAGGGAAGTCAGATGACGGGGATCAATCTGAGAGTCGCCACACTGAAAAACGCCAAACTGAAGAACTGCAATCTGAGAGGAGCCACGCTGGCTGGGACGGACCTGGAGGTGAGAGCACACACACACACACACACACACACAGTCACATACACACGGTCACTCACACACACACAGTCACATACACACGGTCACACACACACACACACACACACACATACATACAGTCACACACACACACACACACTCACACTCACATACAGTCTCACATACACACTCACACACATTCACACATACACAGTCACACACACACACTCACAGACACAGTCACACACACACACACACACACACACACACACACAGTCACACACAGTCACACACAGTCACACACAGAGTCACACACATATTTCCATTTCCATCAGAGAACATAGCATTGACTTTGTCTGTACCTCTAAATTAAGCCGGCTAAATTCTTAACTGCTGTTTATATTCAAAACTCAAACATTTGTTCGAACCTCAGGGCGAAAAGTTAATATCTGAGCTGTAATATGAAATGTTGGAAATGTAGGCTGCAGTCTGTGCATCAGACCAGCAGATGGCGCTCTAACTTCACTAGCTCGACCTGTTGACCTGTCAGTAAACTAAGCTCACATTAATGTGTGTGAGCGGAGCCGTCCTGAGTGGACAATCACACCAAAAAAAGCTTTGTTTTCAGGGGAGAAAAATGCTGTTTTAGTCTGAACGGAGGGAAGAGAGAAGATGATTTATTTTCCTGGAGACTCAACCTTAAACAAAGTCTTCACCCTGAGATGTAATTTAGATTTACATTATGGGGACTTTCTTTTGAGGCGAGTCCCCACATATGACTAAACAGACACATGTCCCCACAACATCAGTAAAACAAGAACACACACACACACACACTTGAGATGTAGATATTTCACTTTTTTTTCAAATTTCCAGTGTTTCCAATCAAAGTTTGATGCAAAGTTTTAAGCTACTGGATGAAAACACACTTAAATACATACAGATTTTTATTTATTTTTATATTTTGGTCAATGTTACGTGTTAATTAAGCATCCTGAGAGTCCTCGGACAATCACAGACACTGAACTTTAAAGTTTGTGATTGGACTTAAACAACTGTGTGTGTGTGTTTTTGCAGAACTGTGATTTATCAGGATGTGACCTACAGGAGGCGAATCTGAGAGGCTCCAATGTGAAGGGAGCGATCTTTGAGGAGATGCTGACTCCTCTGCACATGTCTCAGAGTGTTCGTTAAACAGTCGTCCACACAGAGCTTTAAAATCACGGCACACACACACACTCCTCTTCCTCCTCTCTAATGAATACCAAACTTTGTATTTTTACTCTGAACCAAAACCGTTTAGTGTCTCTACATCATGAGTAACGTCCTCGCTCTGTTACAGTTAATAATGTTAGTTTTTTTCTTTTTTTTTTTAAAAATCATGTCTTCTCTGAGGAAAACCTTTGTACAGTGATGATAGTTTCAAGAAATAATTCCACTGGGTTTTGTGAATGTAGTTATTGATCACTTATGAAAGAAAATAAATGTTGAACACAAACTGATGATATTCATAAGCCTTCAAAATTAGTTTAAAAGTAGTTTTTAATAAGTGTGCTGGCTACTGTTCAGTGCCTCTTCAGCTTCAGGCTAAAAAATAATAATAATTGTTTTATTTTAGTTTATTTTATTAGCTATTATAAATGGTAATATACAACAACAATATGCAGACCGACTCATACAAATAAAAATACATGGTGAAGTTATAGCAATAAAGAAAAAAAAAACTAAATACAAAATGATATTATAATATAATATGAAACACCTATGTATCAATAATATATATTTAAATACCTGCAGTGACAAATAAGTTAGAAAAATATACTTTTTTACAACTGTACAGGGATATAATAATAATAAAAATAATAATAATAAACTTTATTAATAGAGAACCTTTTATGCAAGGGATGTAACTCAAAGTGCTTTACCAAGAAAATTAAAAAAAAAAAAAACTACAATAAAATAAAACAACAGCAAATAAACAAAAATAATAAAATTAGACATTTAATAAAAACAAGTTCAAATGATACTAATTAAAAGCCAGATTAAATAACACAGAGCTCACATCTCTTCTAGCTTTAGGCAGAGTAGTTTATACATTTGGAGCATAATTAAAGAAAGATGCACATCAGGTTTTCTCGTACATTTAAACACATTTAAAAAACCTCAGCAGTAGATGATATAGTTTGATATGAGTTAAAAGGAGCAAATACTAAAAAGTTAAGAGACTTAACCTTCGTGTCGTCCTCCCGGGTCAAATTGACCCCGTCTGTTTTGACTGTTCCTTCGTTCCTCCCTTCCTTCCTTCCGTCTGTCCTTCTTCCCTCCCTCCTTCTCTCTTTCTTTCCTTCCTTCCTCTTTTCCTTTCTCCCTCCCTCCAACCTTTTTTCCTCCCTCCGTCCTTCCTTTCCTCCCTTCCTTCCCTCCTCCCTCCCTTCCTTCCTCCTTTCCTTCCTTCCTTCACTCGAAGACAACAGGAGGGTTAAATGAGAAAAGTTTTTTAATTCCATTTTTTTTACAGCTCCTTTTTAAATTCCAAATAAATACGGATGTTTGAACAGCTGATATTACCTCTGAATGCCGGTGAGGGAAAACGACATATTAGTATTTTAGATTTAATTTTAGCCATTATGTGGAAAAATTCAATCTTCACGTGTGACCTCCGACATAAAGACCGGTGCTTACGGAAACATTTTGGTCCTGCCTGATTTATACTTATTTTTTTATTAAATTCGTCGCCTTGCATATCAGCATCAGTGTAAAAATAATAGTGTTTACATTTATATCAACCTGTAAAACTATAATTAAGTGTAGAAATGTTTAAAACAAGCAAAAACATTTACTGTATTAAAAGCTCTGCTCGTTAAACTGCTGTTTGTTTGTTTTTACACATGATGTTCGGTTATTACTGTGGTAACAGGAGAATGTATATTTGAGTCAATCTGCTGACTGTTGGTGTATTTATGTGTTTTTTTTGGTCTTCATTCGTCAGAAACTGTAAACTGAGGTGCTAAAAACCTGAACCGTCTGTTTCTCCTGCTGTTTTCAATGTTTTTACACTCTTATGTTTAATAAATGTTTTTATTAAAGTCCCTCCATTAAAAATAAAAATAAAAAATAATAATGTGTTTCTTCGTTGTTTTCACCTTAAATCTCAGTTTAAACCAGGCGGGGGGCTCCGGTCCTCTGCAATGAGGCCAACGCCGAAGTAACTTAAACCTGCATTCTATCAAAAGGCCACCAGGGGGGCAACCGTTTTGGTGTCAAAAGGACTTCCGTCTCTATACAAGTCAATGGAGAATTCACCAACTTCTCACTTGATTTCTAACACTCAGTAAACTTTTTCAAAATGTGTTTATGATCTCAATCGCCAGTTTAAAGCCTTCTTCAATGCAGTATGATGTCCATTTGTGAAATTTTGGCCTCCCTGATTTTATATTTGACGATAAAGCAGGGTATGCATTAGGGCGTGGCTACGCCGTGATTGACAGGTTGATTGGTTCACAGGTTCAGGAGGGCGCCTCATACTCCTCCTGATGCCCATATAAGTAGAATCCGTGTTTTTATTTTTCCCGGCATGCACCTGAAATTTTCAAGATAGCGCTGCTCAGATCCGAAACTATTGGCCTCCGAGCAGCAGTCCACAAACCAATGGGTGACGTCAAGGATGTTACGTCCATTTCTTATATACAGTCTATGGTTTAAACAATGTGAAGTTTGCTTTATACACACATATTCTTCATTATATGTTATAGACTTAATGTTATTATGATTAGAAATGTTAAAATAATTCAAACACTCACTGGAAAGCTGCTGGATGTTTAATTTAATTACACAAACTGCCATGAATCTAAATGATCTGGTTTTGGAATGGGCATATCAGCTGCGTTGCATGTCTGCTAGTTTGAACCAGAAAATCAATAGAGATTGATTGACACTCATGTAATCACTTAGGCTTAAGTGTGATTATGAAGCAGGGGCAAAATTTACAAAACCCAGATGATTTTTTATGTTTCATCCATAAAGCTCTGATGGAGGCCTGTACTGTGGGGAAGGAAGTGGCTACTGCAAAACAAAACGCTTTCTGGTAACTGAATGTTTTCACTTAAAGATAACATGTACAGCTCTTCTCAGCACACTGAGTCACCATGCTTCTAAATTGTTTTGGTGATGAGTGGAAATTAATCTTTAACATTAAACCAATTCACGTTGTGTGTTAGAGAGTTGGAATTTGGACCAACAAACAAACATTGCTGACTCTACAAGACCTTGTTTGATAAAAGAAACACACTTCTTCTTGGAACTCCCACTGTAGGCGTGTTTTTATTTTTCCCGGCATGCACCTGAAATTTTCAAGATAGCGCTGCTCAGATCCGAAACTATTGGCCTCCGAGCAGCAGTCCACAAACCAATGGGTGACGTCAAGGATGTTACGTCCATTTCTTATATACAGTCTATGGTTTAAACAATGTGAAGTTTGCTTTATACACACATATTCTTCATTATATGTTATAGACTTAATGTTATTATGATTAGAAATGTTAAAATAATTCAAACACTCACTGGAAAGCTGCTGGATGTTTAATTTAATTACACAAACTGCCATGAATCTAAATGATCTGGTTTTGGAATGGGCATATCAGCTGCGTTGCATGTCTGCTAGTTTGAACCAGAAAATCAATAGAGATTGATTGACACTCATGTAATCACTTAGGCTTAAGTGTGATTATGAAGCAGGGGCAAAATTTACAAAACCCAGATGATTTTTTATGTTTCATCCATAAAGCTCTGATGGAGGCCTGTACTGTGGGGAAGGAAGTGGCTACTGCAAAACAAAACGCTTTCTGGTAACTGAATGTTTTCACTTAAAGATAACATGTACAGCTCTTCTCAGCACACTGAGTCACCATGCTTCTAAATTGTTTTGGTGATGAGTGGAAATTAATCTTTAACATTAAACCAATTCACGTTGTGTGTTAGAGAGTTGGAATTTGGACCAACAAACAAACATTGCTGACTCTACAAGACCTTGTTTGATAAAAGAAACACACTTCTTCTTGGAACTCCCACTGTAGGCGTGTCTTCTCTGCGGGTGTACATTGAGACAATATACCGAGGCCACACACAGAAAAGTTGTATTCAGTAAGTGGTTTTTAAATCCAGGTGTTGTCATTCAGCACCGCAGAAACATCTGGATTTACGGATCCAACATCTGGAGCCACAGACAGGTACAGCTGCATGATCTTTAAAATCGTTACCTTTCTTTAGTTTAGATGTTGTAAATGTCCAGTTTCAGCCTGATGATTCACACCTGTCAGTCACCTGTCAGGCAGCAAGAGAGAATATTTTTTTCAATTAATCGATTAGTCGACAGGAAATGGTGAAAAATGTCAATCAGCGTTTCCAAAAAAATCTCAATCTGACGTTCTCAAATGTCAAAAATATTCAGTTTACTGTCATAGAGAGAACATATTCACTTTTAAGAAGCTGTAATCAGTTTTTCTTTCCTCTTCCGCTGAGGCCAACATGTTGCACCACCATGTTTCTCCAGAACGGACAAATCAAACATATTCTATAGTGAAGGACTTTTGCATTTTTTGTGACCATTGTGAGTTCTACACTAATGGGGACGATGTGGTATTGAATTGGTTGCAATCTACAACCTCACCACTAGATGTCACTAAATTCTACACACTAGTCCCTAAAAGAAAACTAGCATCAAGCAACTATTGAGTTAACTATTTAGTGTCTATCATACAGGGACAAGAGAATGAGTGAGTAAAGGAGTGATTTTGGACACAGCTCATGTCTAACAGTACATCTGGGTCAATGATGTTTTTTGTGTCCATGTGGTTTAGTCAAATTTAAAGGGGTTCAAATGTGAAAATAAAAGTATGAATAACTTGCACAAATTGTTTTTTGGTACCAAATAATTCAACTTGCTTGAAAACACTAAATTCTCAATAAAACACCATATCAACTAGTTTGGCATGATCTTACAACTTTTTATATTGATTAAATACTATCAATCAATCAATCAATCTTTATTTGTATAGCGCCAAATCACAACAAAGTTATCTCAAGGCACTTTACACATAGAGCAGGTTCTAAACCGTACTCTTCAAGTTTTAATTTATAAAGAGACCCAACATTCCCACATGAGCAAGCATTTAGCGACAATGGCAAGAAAAAAACTCCCTTTTAACAGGAAGAAACCTCAGGCAGAACCAGGCTCAAAGTGGGCGGCCATCTGCCTCGACCGGTTGGGGTAGAGGGGAGAGAGAGGAAGAATAGGAGAGAGAGAGAGTAGCACATTGAAAATAAACATTGAAGCTAGAAGGTCCGGGACTGGAATCTGTCATCCGGACGTCTACAGGCCCAGATTGCCTGTGAGATGAGAAAGCACAGACAACTCCGGGGAAGAAGTGTAGGTTACTGAATGCATTAATAGTACATGAATGTTATTGGATATAGATGGATGGATAGAGAGAGAGAGAGAGGAGGAAAGAGGAGCTCAGTGCATCATGGAGGTAGGAGTCCCCCGGCAGTCTAAGCCTATAGCAGCATAAACTAGGAGCTTGCTAACTATAAGCTCTATCAAAAAGGAAAGTTTTAAGCCTACTCTTAAAAGTAGAGAGGGTGTCTGCCCTCCGGACCGAATCTGGGAGATGGTTCCACAGGAGAGGAGCCTGATAACTGAAGGCTCTGCCTCCCATTCTACTTTTAGAGATACTAGGTACCACAAGTAGGCCTGCGTTCTGGGAGCGCAGTGTTCTGGTAGGTACATAAGGTACTATGAGCTCTTTAAGGTATGATGGAGCCTGACCAGTAAGAGCTTTAAAAGTGAGGAGAAGGATTTTAAATTCTATTCTTGATTTTATGGGAAGCCAATGCAGTGAAGCTAAAATAGGAGTAATGTGATCTCTCTTTCTAGTTTTTGTCAGAACGCGTGCAGCTGCATTCTGGACCAGTTGGAGAGTCTTTAGAGACTTGTTAGGGCAGCCTGATAATAATGAATTACAATAATCCAGCCTAGAAGTAACAAATGCATGGATTAGTTTTTCAGCATCATTTTGAGACAGAATATGTCTGATTTTTGAAATGTTACGCAGATGAAAATAGGCAGACCTTGAAATTTGTTTTATGTGGGAATTAAAGGACAGATCCTGGTCAAATATAACTCCTAGGTTCCTTACAGTAGTACTGGAGGCCAAAGTAATGCCATCCAGAGTGGTTATATCATTGGATAATGTGTTTCTAAGGTGTTTAGGGCCAAGCACAATAACTTCAGTTTTTTCTGAGTTTAACAGCAGGAAGTTACAGGTCATCCAGGCCTTTATGTCCTTGA
This sequence comes from Scomber scombrus, assembly GCF_963691925.1. Taxonomy (NCBI): domain Eukaryota; kingdom Metazoa; phylum Chordata; class Actinopteri; order Scombriformes; family Scombridae; genus Scomber; species Scomber scombrus. The sequence continues at coordinate 23,933,662 of NC_084984.1, forward strand.
TGCATGTTTGTAGTTTAGTTAACTGGTTGATTTCATTAGGCTTTATTGATAGATATAATTGAGTATCATCTGCATAACAATGAAAATTTGTTCTGTTCTGTTCTTTGTACGTTGATGTATTAGCTGTTGAGGACGAGATGTCTTTTTCTCTTCGCCACCGCCGCCTCCTGCTGCTGCTCTTCTGGATCCTGCTGGTTCAGTTTCCTCAGGCTCAGTCCAGACCGGCCACCGAGGACACCGACACTGGTAAGATACTTCTTCACACACTTCCCTTTTGGCTGTTTGAGACATGTGAGGACATCATCTTGGATTTTGGGAAATGGTTACATATTATAGACCAAACAACTCAAATCAATGACAATAGAGAAAATGATCACCCAACTCTGTGATAGACCTTTTTAGCCAGCTTCATTCCAACTTATTACCACAAGTTTTACACATATTTGTTGGAAATGATAGTCAATAAGCCTCATTTAAATGAAACTTTACCTCATTTTTCAGTACTCTCTCTCCTTGCTTCAGTTTGTAGTTCATTGGTTTGTTGAAAGCACAAAGACAAATGATTGTAATCACGATGTTTACCTCGTTAGCGTTGGCGCCTCAGTGGGTAACGCCGGAGAAGATGGAGAAGCGGTCGCTTGTCGTGCATTATGCTGCCATGGAATAACTGATCACATTGTACAGTTGTGTTTAGCAATAAGTAAATACTTTTTTATCTTAGCCCAGAATCTTCAGATCACCCTAAGCATCCAGACTTTGAAAAGACATTGGATGTATGATAATACGCAAGTTTTCCTTCTCGCAAATTTATGTCAGAGAATAGAGTTTTGTTTTTAAATTTACGACTTTAATCTCAGAAATTCAGAGTTTTTTCTCGAAATATCACCCCTCCCCCCTCCTCCAGTATTTGTTTTTCTTTCACATATATGGCCCTAATACGCCGTCGTAGCTTCTCTCTTATCTGTTTAAATGAAACCTTTCATGTTTCAGAGCACTCTCCTCACAGACCCATCCTGCAGGCGGGTCTGCCGGCCAACCAGACGGCCGTGGTTGGCAGCAACGTGGAGCGGGATGTCCTAGGTAAAAAAAACACAAAAACACACATATCTGCATTTTAGACACATTAAGCTGTTTAATACTATTTTACACTAAAATTGCTAAAAAATGAGCTGAAACTCAATGTAAGTCTCTTTTAGCTCTGTTTTTACTCTACCAACTCCTGGGGGAATATCTAAATGCTCCACTATGTTCACCAGCTAGTCTACAGATAACTGTCTGTTTGGTGCTGAGCAGGTAGTGTACAGTGGCTTTTTTTTTTTTTTTACAGCTTTTTCTTTGAAACCAACGCTTTAAGAGCACTGAGAGTGAACTAAAACAGTAAAGTTGCAGCTGGACAGTTAAACAATGAGCTGAAACTCTCTGTAAAGCTCTGTGTAACGAAGAGCTCTTCGTTACTAGTGACTGATGGCTTTGGCCTTGTAAATATGGCACAACTGGGTCTGTGTATTAATGTCACTTTTAAACAAACAACTTAATTAGGCACTTTAATAATGGCACATGGCACTTTCATTGTGATAGTTGCACTTCATTAGCAGTTTGCACATTGCATATTTGCACATTGATTTTTATTGAATGTGTGAAGCATGTGGATGAACAGTTTAAACCATTGGGGAAATGAGTTGTGATTGATGTGTGTTGTCTTCTGCCAGGTGCAGTTGTGGATAATCGGTTTCACCTGAGGGAGAGAGGGAGTTAGATTAGACAATACTGAGTGTGCACCTCCAGTGGTTATAATTGATAGACAACAGTGAAAATTAAGTACTGTTGAGCTTTGTTTAATCAGACACAACATAAATGTGCTTTAATATTGCAATGCGAAAGTGTTTATTAGTGTGTTAAAGTTGCGGCCTGTGTTTGAGTTGTTTGTGTAGATTCTTACCTGTCTTTTTGGTGTCTCCTCCAGAGTGTTTGGCCAAAAGAGTCCCCGGGCGTATGAACACCAATTTAAAGGTTCCAGGAGAGACCAAGTGATAGGATAGGAAGAGGGGGGTTTGGTAGTTGGTGTGTGTATATATGTATATTTATTGTAGTGGGTTTGTTTTTATTCTGGGGAGGGGTAAATAGCAGTACAGCAGTAGGGATAAATATTATGTAAGGGTAGGCTGGTTATATTGTCTGTGGGGATTAGCCGTGAGATAATATATTTTGTTAAAAGAAACCTGTGAGTGGAAGCATCCAATTAAATAGACCAGTGATGGGGTATAAAAGGCGCCAGTTTCCAGTCATCCTTGTTGCTGGTCAGGTCTTCCATTGGGTAATGCTTGCATGCCTGTACCGCTGTATGTGTTTGTTATATTGGTTTGGTGAAGAAACACCCATGATTTGGTGCATCGTACCATTGCCTTTTTACTCCTCTTTACTGCATCATCCAGCCGCTTATGGTCAATCTAACACTCCGTAAAGGCAAGAGGAGCTGCAGAGTCTCTGATAATTCTCTGTAGGTTCAAACACATCACACACTGACAGATCAGACATTATAATGATAAAGATACTGAAAAAATAACCACTTTAAAAAGTGTGTAAAAGAAGCAAGTCTTCAGTAGCCAGAAACTCAACACTTTAAAAGATCCATTCTTACAGTCTCATTAACTCGTTTTGACCTGTTATAATGAATTAAATATACGTAACATCTCAAACATTTTAACTAGCACAGTATTAACATGAGCACTGAACATCTGGAGAAAGAAAAGGATTTATACCAAGCTCAGTTTCTGGTGATGAAAATGCTGACTCAGTGTGGACACACGGCCAAAACAAGGAAATAAAATGTCTTACTTTTATTAGATTTATACGTGTTGCTGCTTCGCTATGACAGTGTATAAGGGCCATATAGGCAATAATCAATTTAAAAAACCTGGGGTGGGGGGGTAACATTTCGAGAAAAAACTCGACTTACTATTAAAGTAATAAATCTGCGAGAAAAAAACAGGTGTTTTGTTCTGCCGAGCAGTCACATAACCTCACATTGCAACACTGGAGAGACGTCGCTTGTCGTGCATTATGCTGCCATGGAATAACTGATCACATTGTACAGTTGTGTTTAGTCACAAGTCAAGTTTTTTGCTTGTAAATTTACGACTTTAATCTCAGAAATTCTGAAATTCTCGAAATATAACCCCCCTCCTCCAGTAATTTTTCCCCCCACATGTATGGCCCTATTATGCCGTCGTAGCTTCTCTGTTTAGATGAAACCTTTCATGTTTCAGAGCACTCTCCTCACAGACCCATCCTGCAGGCGGGTCTGCCGGCCAACCAGACATCCGTGGTCGGCAGTAACGTGGAGCGTTGGTTTGTTGAAAGCACAAAGATGAATGACTGTAATCACGTTGTTTACCTCGTTAGCGTTGGCGCCTCAGTGGGTAACGCCAGAGAAGATGAAGAAGCGTTCCGTCGTCGTTCCTACCAGGAAAACCATAAAGTTTCGGTGCCAAGCGTCAGGAAACCCCGTCCCCTCCCTGCGCTGGTACAAGAACGGCAAAGAGTTCAGGAAGGATCAGAGGATCGGAGGGTTCAAGGTGAGTGATTGACGTTTCTCTGTTAGAGACATGACATGAGAGGAGAGAAGAGTGTGTCTCATTGGTGGATGATCTCTGTTGAATCCTTCAGATCAGAGACCACGTGTGGACTCTGATCATGGAGTCAGTGGTCCCGTCTGATGAAGGCAACTACACCTGTGTGGTGGATAATGAATACGGGAGCCTGAAACACACCTATCAGCTGTATGTCGTAGGTAAGAAAAACACAAAAACACATATATCTGCATTTTAGACAAATTAAGCTGTTTAATTTTACTCTAAAGTTACTAAAAAATTAGCTGAAACTCAATGTCAGAGTATTCACTCTCTTTTAGCTCTTGTGTTTACTCTCTACCAACTCCTGAGGGAAATATCTAAATGCTCCACTATGTTCACCTTGTTTCTGATATTAAAGTCATAAATCTGCGAGAAAAAAACAGCAACAAAAAAAAAAGGTGTTTTGTTCTGCCGAGCAGTCACATAGCCTCACTTTGCAACACTGCAGAGACGTCGCTTGTCATGCATTATGCTGCCATGGAATAACTGATCACATTGTACAGTTGTTTTTAGCAATAAGTAGATACTTTTTATCTTAGCCCAGAATCTTCAGATCACCCTAAGCATCCAGACTTTGAAAAGACATTGGATGTATGATAATACTAATACGCAAGTTTTCCTTCTTGCAAATGTGCAAATTTATAATGTCAGAGAATATCAGAGTTTTTTGCTTATAAATTTCCGATTTTAATCTCAGAAATTCAGAGTTTATTCTCGAAATATCACCCCTCCCCCCTCCTCCAGTATTTGGTTTTTTCTCTCACACATATGGCCCTAATACGCAGTCGTAGCTTCTCTCTTATCTCTGTTTAAATGAAACCTTTCATGTTTCAGAGCAATGTCCTTACAGACCCGTCCTGCAGGCGGGTCTGCCGGCCAACCAGACGGCCGTGGTCGGCAGTAATGTGGAGTTTGTGTGTCGAGTGTTCAGCCACCCGCAGCCTCACATCCAGTGGCTCAAACACATCACCGTCAACGGCAGCTGGGTCCGACCGGACGGACACCCGTACGTCCGCGTGCTGAAGGTATTTCACTTGTTTGAGTATAATTAACTGGTTTGTTTCTATAGATGTTTAAAGTTCATCTGCAACTGACTGGTTACTGCCAAAGTCAATAAAGATTCATTTTAAGCTGCAACTAATGATTATTTTTTATTATCAATTAATCAGTTGATTGTTTCCTCGACCAGAACACATTATTTCTTGCTCCTGTTTGTCAGACTTCAGGTTTGAACACGATGGATAAAGAAACAGACGTTTTGACTCTGAGGAACGTGATGCTGGAGGATTCAGGAAAGTACACCTGCCTGGCCGCAAACTCCATCGGGTTTTCGTATCACTCGGCCTGGCTCACCGTGATCGACAGTACGTTCAAGATCCTAATATAAACCCAGTAGAGCTCTGGGATCTACTGACTCAGGTCAGATAGTGGAGCCCAGAGTTCAGACTGAACATGGTGAAGCAGCTTTTACACAACTGGAACAAACTACCAGCAGAACTGAAATCATTTTAAAATCCAGGTTAAATGATTGAGCTCTTTCAAAGCCCTTTACATTTTAATCTTTCATTTGCACTGTATGTCCTTTTAATGATTAATGATTTAATGATCATTATTTTATGCTGCACTCTCATATTTTATGCTCTAATTATCAATTTTTCTGTGCTTTGTTTTATTTTTTTATTATAATCGGGTTAATTTTAATGTTTCCAATTTTTACTATAATTGTTTTGTTTTTTTAATTGTGTGTTTTTATGCTTCCAATTCTTACTGTTAAATGTTTGTTTTTATGTAAAGCACATTGAATTTCCCCTGGGTATTAACCCTCCTGTTGTCCTCCTGGGTCAAATTGACCCCATCTCTTTTGACTGTTCCTTCCTCCCTCTTTCTTTAATTTTTCCTTCATTCTTCCCCTCCTTCCCTCTTTCTTTGCTCCTTCCCCCTTCCATACTTTTTTCCTCACTTCCTTCTTCCTTCCTTCCTTACTTCCTTCCTCTTTTCCTCCCTCCCTCCCTCCTTACTCCTTTCCTTCCTTCCTCCCTCCCTCCTTCCTTCCCTCCTTCCTTACTCCTTTCTTTCCTTTCTTCCTTCCTTCCTCCCTCCTTACTCCTTTCCTTACTTCCGTCCTCCCTCCTTCCTTACTCCTTTACTTCCTTCCTCCCTCCTTCCTTCCTTCCTTCCTTTCTCCCAACCTCCTTACTCATTTCCTTCCTTCCTTCCTTCTTTCCTTCTTTCCTCCCTTCCTCCTGTCCTTCCTTGACCTGAGGACAACAGGAGGGTTAAATGCTCTATATAAATAAAGCTGCCTTGCCTAAAACCTGAACCGTCTGTTTCTCCTGCTGTTCTGAATGTTTTTATCACTCTGATGTTTAATAAATGTTTTTATTAAAGTCCCTCCATTTAAAAAAAAAAAAAAAAAAAAAATCACGTGTTTCTTTTTTATTCCTTTAGTTGGATGTCTAATCTTCTTCTTTGTGCAGAGTTTGTTTCCAGACACCTTGAATCTCAGTTTAACGTGGTCCAAAGTGTTGATGTGGAAACTTGGAAACACTGAGAAGGAGGAAAACTTTCAGAAAATAACAATCAGGAGGTTGGGTCTTACATACATTGCATCTGGTGCTGCTCTTTGATATATTTAGATTTTTAGGGATTTTTTTGTGCTTAACCTTTGTGTCGGCCTCCCGGGTCAAATTGACCCCATCTGTTTTGACTGTTCCTTCTTTCCTCCTTTCCTTCCTTCCTCTCTTCCTTCTGTCTTTCTTTCCTCCCTTCCTTCCTTCCTACCTACCTACCTTCCTTCCTTTCCATCCTTCCTCCCTGCCTTCTGTCCTTCTTTCCTTCCTTCCTTCCTACATTCCTTCTTTCCCTCCCTCCCTCCTTCCTTCCTTCCTCCTTTCCTTCCTTCCGTCATTCCTCCCTCCTTTCCTTCCTTCTTCCTCCCTTTCTTCCTTCCTCGCTCCTTTCCTTCCTTCCTTCCTCCCTCCCTCCTTTCCTTCCTTCCTTCCTTCCTCCCTTCCTTCTGTCTTTCTTTCCTCCCTTCCTTCCTTCCTACATTCCTTCCTTCCCTCCTTCCTTTTTTCCCTCCCTCCCTCCTACCTTCCTTCCTCCCTTCCTTCTGTCTTTCTTTCCTCCCTCCCTTCCTTCCTTCCTACCTACCTTCCTTCCTTTCTTTCCTTCCTCTCTGCCTTCTGTCCTTCTTTCCTCCCTTCCTTCCTTCCTTCCCTCCTTCCTTCCGTCCTTCCTCCCTCCCTCCTTTCCTTCCTTCTTTCTCCCTCCTTTCCTTTCTTCTTCCTCCCTTCCATCCTTCCGTCATTCCTCCCTCCTTTCCTTCCTTCTTCCTCCCTTTCTTCCTTCCTCGCTCCTTTCCTTCCTTCCTTCCTCCCTCCCTCCTTTCCTTCCTTCCTTCCTTCCTCCCTTCCTTCTGTCTTTCTTTCCTCCCTTCCTTCCTTCCTACATTCCTTCCTTCCCTCCTTCCTTTTTTCCCTCCCTCCCTCCTACCTTCCTTCCTCCCTTCCTTCTGTCTTTCTTTCCTCCCTCCCTTCCTTCCTTCCTACCTACCTTCCTTCCTTTCTTTCCTTCCTCTCTGCCTTCTGTCCTTCTTTCCTCCCTTCCTTCCTTCCTTCCCTCCTTCCTTCCGTCCTTCCTCCCTCCCTCCTTTCCTTCCTTCTTTCTCCCTCCTTTCCTTTCTTCTTCCTCCCTTCCATCCTTCCTTCCTTTTTCCTCCCTCCTTTCCTTCCTTCTTCCTCCCTGTCTTCCTTCCTCCCTCTCTCCGTCCCTTCCTTTCTTCCTTCTTCCTCCCTTCCTTCCTTGACTCGAGGACAACAGGAGGGTTAAAATCATTCAAACACTCACTGGACAGCTGCTGGTTGTTGTATCTTGGATGAAACAGCAGAGGGAAGTGTTGTCTGAGTGTTTCCACCCAACTCACTCTCCACTTTATTTATCTACGCAGGCTCATGTAATGTGCAGGCAGCCACACCACCAAATAATTAACATTTAACCATTGATACCACACAGTTTGTTTGATTTGGAATTAGTTTATGTACTTTGAGCACACAATTTAATAATGTAGGGTTTCTGCACTATTTTCTGTTATATTAATAGTTTCTTTCTTTGTCTTTGAGTTACTTTGGGAGAGGACTCTCAAATCCATTGCTGTGTCTCAAATCTCTTCTGTACTTACACTTCTTAATATTTTTAAGTCATAAGTGTGTTCACACCAGGGTTATTATAGTTTTGAAATGTTCATTAGTTTTTATTTTTATTTAGTTTTTCAGTTTGCTTTTTTATTTCAGTTTAGTTTTAGTGAGTTTAACAAGTGATGAAGTAGTTTTAGTTTAGTTTTTATTTAGTTTTTCATGTATTAGGAGGAAAGCCTTGATTAGTAAAAGCTGTAAAGGATGAAATAATGCTGACACTAAAAACTAAAACTAAGCTGATTTTATCTGCAGTTCAGTTTAGTTTTAGTTAGTTTTTTTAGTGTAGTTTTTATTTATTTTTCGTTTTTTTAAACTGACTTAAACAAAAAATTTCAGTTAACTAAATAATGTGTTCACTTTTAGTTTTAGTCTAAGTTTTAGTTAACTATAATAACCCTGGTTCACACTGAGAAGAATGGAAGTATGCAGTACTATGAGAACCTGGATGGTTTCACCCAGAATGGTCTAAAAGTTGAGTTTGTAACTATGGACCCTTCTCATCCTCAACGGTCACCCTTTTGGCTACATAGCAGAAGGGGAGGCACCACTTTTCTATGAATAAAGTTGTTCTATACTACAGTTGTTGCTGGAGCTTTCACTTTTTTTAGACTTTTTTTCCCCTTCTCCGTGCACCTGGGCAGTAGGTGAAGTTGTGCAAGAAACCTCTACTCTGCTGCTACAGTGGAAAACAACAGTGACATCATTTACCGTCAGATTTGTTTGTATTACCAACTATAACACAAACCCATATCAGGTGTTTACATATTCAACACATAACCAGGATACTCTAAATCACGTAAACCACCTTCAGGGACAGTTATTCTACATGAAATCATTTTTCTGTGAATGATGAAGAAAATGTGAGCTTGATAAAATCAGTTTGCTCAGAGTGTCTTCACTGGATCATCAGCTGCTTTCTGAGTCTGTTGAAGCTTCTGCTGAACTTTGTCCATTAAATGTCTGTTTGACTTTATTCTGATCAGCAAGTCTGACAGAGACTCAAAGAAAACACAGCTCACAGCATCATAATGAACATATACTCAAGAATATTACATCCACTCTGGATAATGATGTTTTGTGTAGTGACCACTAGATGGAGCCACAGCTGATGTGGACTGAAGGAAACTTGAACATGCTGAAGTACATACTGTATATGTGTTATTCTTGCTGTAATGATTCCTCCTGTTCATACTGACCATTAGAAGATCTCTTCATAATGTTTACAATGGAAGTGATGGAGGACTAAATCCACAGTCCTCTTTCTGTGGAAACATGGATTTAAAAGTTGATCTGAAGCTAATATGAAGCTTCAGTGTCCAAATGAGTCAAATCTTCATCTTCTATGTTTCAACGTTCACTGTTTTTAGTGCCAAAGTATTTTTGTTACTATACTTCCACCACAGCTCAACAGGGAAACACTAAGAGGGAATCTGATGCTAAAAAGACTGTAAATGTGTCAGATATCACTTGATATGACTAACTCAGACTGATGAAGCTGAATAGAAGCTGATCAGCTACTTTAAATGACTGTGTGGACACACTGTGGATTTAGTCCTCCATCACTTTACATTGAAAGCACCTTTTAAAGGAGATTTTTTAATAGTCAGTATGAACAGGAGGAATGATTACAGCGAGGAAAACCTCTTTCCCTGCTCATATGGACACCTGACTGCTGTTCAAAGACACTCTTAATAAATTATGAACCTGTCCTTTAACTTAGAAGTTCAATTGCTCTCGGAAAACGAGGCAAAGAAAGTTGTTGGATAAAAGTGGTAGATGTACTAAAGGTTCTTGTACTTTTACCCTCTGCGGGGCTTCCTCTATGACGGGCTCCAGGCCAAACCTCCAGATCCGGGCTCTAACAAGACCTGACCCCAACCCCAGCTTCAGTTATTTTCTGACACTGTAGACGGTGATTAGACTGCCGTTACATGTTTTCTGTTTACATCTGTGGTTCATTCATGTCCTCATGCATTCAGTCTGTAAACACAGGAACATGTAAACAGGTGACCCAAAGAAATCAGAACCTGGACTCTTAAAACCTCTGGTGTAAACTGTCCTCAACATGAATGTATCTCTGGAACCTGATGGAGCTGTCTGTGGTCAGTTATCTAACTACTACAGCGTAATGTGGCGGTGTGTTTACCCGGGCAAGCAATGCTGTGGGTGGAAAGGCCTGATTGGTGGTTTGCGGTCAAGAAACATGTCCAGTGGGCCAATCATAGTGCGATACACAGTCTGTAAGCCACAATCACATTTACGAAACACAAAACGACAAAGTGTGAAATAAGTTACTTAAAGCTGCAGTTAATTATTATCTATTTTTGGCCACTTTTGGGCAGCAGAATGAGAGAACAACACAACAGCAAAGGAGAGGATTGTGTTACAGACGGACAGCCAAGAGCATGGATGTATTATAAGAGCTGGATACGGCGCCACCACACAACCTTGCAGACAAGTGTCCCCAGTGGTCACTCGCAGAGTTGCAGCTAAAAAAAAACCCCTTCGCCCCAAAAAGCATTTTCTCCATAGACCACCATTGTAAAATAGACGCCTGTAAAACTGTTGACAGGACATCTCAAACTGCAGGCAACGTCAATTATGACTCTTTGTATCATGAATTTTTAACCCTCCTGTTGTCCTTGAGTCAAGGAAGGAAGGGAGGAAGAAGGACGGAAGGGAGGAAGGAAGGGAGGAAGAAGGAAGGAAAGGAGGGAGGGAGGAAGGAAGGGAGGAAGAAGGACGGAAAGGAGGGAGGAAGGAAGGATGGAAGGGAGGAAGGAGGGGGGAAGAAGGAAGGAAAGGAGGGAGGAAGGAAGGATGGAATGGAGGAAGAAGGAAGGATGGAAGGGAGGAAGAAGGAAGGAAAGGAGGGACGAAGAAGGAAGGAAAGGAGGGAGGAAGAAGGAATGAAAGGAGGGAGGAAGGAAGGAAGGGAGGAGGAAGGAAGGAAGGGAGGGAGGAAGAAGGAAGAAAGGAGGGAGGAAGGAAGGATGGAAGGGAGGAAGAAGGAAGGGAGGAAGGAGAGAGGAAGAAGGAAGGAAAGGAAGGAGGAAGAAGGAAGGAAGTAAGGAAAGGAAGGGAGGAAGGAAAGGAGGGAGGAAGGAAGGAAGGAAAGAAGGAAGGGAGGAAGGAAAGGAGGGAGGAAAGAAGGAAGGAAGGAAGGAAGGAAGGAAGGAAGGAAGGGAGAAAGGAAAAGAGGAAGGAAGGAAGGGAGGAAAGAAGGAACAGTCAAAACAGACGGGGTCAATTTGACCCAGGACGACACCAAGGTTAATCCATGGAGGTTTTATATTTGTTAAACTTTCCTCGAGTCAAGAAAAGCAATTTAAAAATCTGTGACGTTATCACAATGTAAAGTCTGTGGGCCGATCGGGAAACACTACTGCACTACATACTTTACACTGAAATAAACCCAGAAGCCAGAAACTTTTTTTGGTGAATGTGCCAGTATCCTTGCAAGCTTGTCCACTTGTACTGTAGAAGAGGACAGAGGCGTACGGCCCACTCAACTTGAGTCTCAAATATTTAAGATTGGATGGTTTAATCCCTCACATACTGTTCATATTCTGCACCCTCACAGTATGTTCTGGGTCAGTTTTGACCTGGTCTAAGAATCTTCTCATTAAAAGTGTCTATACCAAATGTTGAAGCACAGATGTGTTTAGAAAGCATCAATAGTCGATCTGACTGATCAATAAATGTGATTAAACCTTGATTCATGTTTCAGAGAGCAGAGAGAGTGTATTTTTTTTTAGCTTTTACACCACTAAACAGCTCCTATCACACAATATCATGTCCTATTTTACCTAGGAAATGAAAATATAACATAGCAATATTGACTGAAATGTATTTTATGTACAGTGAAAATGAGCAGAACTTTATGGAACCGTGGGGTTTATTGTATAACCATTAGAGCCATCAGTCTTCACTGCTACATCATAAAAAGAAATCCTCATAACTACTATCTTATTAAAACGATTAACTATTAATTTCACTAAAACACATGGCAATAGATACGGAGATAATCTGACCCAGAACAGCTTCAATGGACAAACATTTGTAGCATCTATACAAAAGTATAACATTTTAAAATGAATGACATATTAACACTATATTGCATCTTGTTGAAGGGAAAACGTGTGTTACCCCATTTTTTTGGATACATGGTGCCTCCTTGTTTTCCCCTCCGGTTTACAGTGTTTTTCTTACTCTACCTGATTAACTACCTGTAGTCATTTCTGTTTGCTCAGATTTATTCAGTTTTGTTTTATTCTGTCTGTTTTGTTACTGATTTACTGTAATAAGCAGTCTTGTGTTTCATTATAAAAACTGTAATTACTTAAAGTGTACTGAGACACTGTGATTTCATGCTCCAAATGAACATACTTACTGACTGAAAATAGCTGCCTGCCTTCTGCTGCTGGAAACAAGGTTGATTTGAGCAAAGTTTGCAGGCTCTAAAACCAAAACAATGAGCCAAAAGAGGTTAAGTGCTCCGTAGAGCTGAGGGGAACTTCAGAGTTGGTGATAATTATCAGTGGATTCATCACATTTAAACACTTAAATGATGACTTGTGCAGTTTGAAAGACAAATATCACCTGCAAAAGGAGGCGTACAGTGACTGGTTACTCAGACATTCTCACTGATGTCACGTTTTGCAGCTTGGATCCAACTTATGTCATGCTTTTAATTTAACCAAAATCAGCTGAGTCAAGGCCTGGCACTAAACATCCTGATAGCTGCCAAACACAACACTCCCCCGTGCTTCACTCACTGCGTGTTATAGGAAACTGGTGGATGTATTTTCGGTACAGGGATGTAAATCATGAGCCCAAAAAGCTCAACTCTCTGTTGCTTCACCGTATGTTTGGGAAGGATATACTGAACACTGCAGGACTGTGGGCTGCAAGTGTTTATGTTGAAGTGGCTGATTTCTGCACACCTGAGTGTTTGTTTGCAGTTTGGTCAGCAACACATTATGGACAGGTCTGTTTTCAGTGGAGGAAACTAAATACATTTACTCAAATACTGTACTTAAGTTAAGTTTTGAGGTACTTATACTTTACTGTAGTACAGTTTGAGGTACTTGTACTTTACTGTAGTATTTCCATGTGATGCTACTTTCTACATCTCAGAGGGAAATATTGTACTTTCTACTCCACTACATTTATTTGACAGCTTTAGTTACTTTTCAGATGAAGATTTGACACAATGGATAATATAACAAGCTTTTAAAATACAACACATTGTTAAAGATGAAACCAAAAAGCAGTGTGTAGTCGGCTCACATTTCAGATGTCTATTAGTTGTTAACAGCTCCACCGAATAATGATTTTTCCCTCTAAACTTCTCACATGGTTTCATTTCAATAAATGTTCAAATGATCCAATGTATATAAACTGTATGGTTTCATTTCAATAAATGTTCAAATGATCCAATGTATATAAACTGTATTGCACACTATGATACGATACAGTATACTCTGTCCCCGTAGGATCTATCATGCAGGACTTTTACTTGTAATGGAGTATTTTTACTGTGTTGGTACTTTTACTGCAGTAAAGGATCTGAGTCCTTCTTACACCTCTGCACGTGTCTTCATTTTGATGAAATCAAACATAATTTTAAGTTGTTATGAAAGACTGTAAATTTCCAAAGAAACAAATCAAACTGTCATGACTTCTCCAACATAAAGTCATCGGTCACATTTGAACTCCTCGATGGATGCGCTCCTGGTTATTATAAGTTTCACAAGACATGACAGCAGCCCACACAGATGTGAGCTCATATGAATAAATGGCTGAATCACCGTCACGCCTGTTCCGCTGAGATCACTGGAACAAGAACATCTGTCTGCCATGTTGAAACTATCATCCTTTAATACTGTCTGTGTTATTAATTTGACGAAGTCGTTGATTATTATAGAAAAGGAAACAGCTCACTGCAACAACAACAACTCCAAATGGAACAACAGAATCTGTGGTTGGTCCGAGCTCTTTAAATATGTTTTATGATGTGAAAATGGTGCGGTTAGGGTTTGGTTATGTTCAGGGAGAGATCGTGGTTTGGGTTAAAATAAGATCGTCCTCATGAATAAGAAAGACATTGAAACATCCGTATAAATTGCAGTGATGGCCCTCTAGCAGGTGTTGCAATTATGATGGGATTAAAGGAGGACATCAGGTGACATTATTATTAAGAGGTTGGAGTGAACAAAATATGGGGTCACCATGACGAGTTAGCAGCTATTGCGTTAGCAGTTCTTACAGTAGCAGCTACTATATTAGCAGCTATAACGTTAGCAGTTATTACATTAGCAGCTTTTATGTAAGCAGTTTTTACATTAGCAGCTAATTACATTAGTAGTTATTAAGTTAGTAGCTATAATGTTAACAGCTTTTACGTTAGCAACTTTTACGTTATCAGTTATAATGTTAGTAGTTATTACGTTAGCAGTTATTATGTTACTAGCTATTACGTTAGTAGCGATTACGTTAGCAGCTATTATGTTAGTAGCTATAATGTTAACAACTTTTACGTTAGCAGCTATTATTTTAGTAGTTATTACGTTAGTAGCTATTACGTTAGCAGCTATTACATTAGTAGCTATTATATTAGCAGTTATTACGTTTGCAGTCATGTTAGCAGCTAAAAATAAAACGTGGGCTTTTTTGTATAGAAGTGAGCGCCCTCTAGGTGAATCGCAGCCAAGTTCGGTATAATGGCGTTTTTGCTGAGATTCTACAATTTACAGTTTCTTTTAGCAGATGCTTTTATTCAATGTGAAATCTGAGAGTTAATACAACACAAGAAGGGAACAACACGAGGAAGTGCCATAGAGTTATGTTTGTTTGTTTTTTGTTGTTTTTGTTCAGTCTATCAAATGCAGAGCAGGGTCGGAGTTTGGTTACTCGTTCCACCTCGATTCTCCCCTTTTTAAACCATACATTCTTCCTTCTTGTCAAACTGTGGTGCCTACATTACCCACAATGCAACTCCATTTGATGCACATGATTGTACAGATTTGGGTGGGTCGTGGTTGGTTTTATGCTCATACATACAAAGAGATTTATTTGTACCATGTTTTTTTTTTTTTACATGAGGTTAGAATAGATCAGAATTTGAATTTTTATAGAAGAATGAAAGATTTTTTCCCTGAAAAGGATAAACGATTATATTTGCTTTGCCCAGAATATTTTTTTAAAAGTCAGTTTAATGCAGAGAAAGAGAGAAAGAGAAGAGGAGGGTTTTATTTTCCCTATTTCCACATTTTCCTACAGTAAGCAGAAACTGTGCGAAACTCAATGTCAGTCTTGTGCAGATCTTCGAAAGTGTGTGTTTCTCAGGAAAACACACACAAACACACACATACACATATACGCGCGCACACACATGCAGCCTCCTCCCTCCATAAAAGAAAGAGAGTTTGAGACAGACACACCGCAAGCTCAGGAATGTGGAGTTTACATGGGCAGCTTTATTTGGCCAGAAGAGAATGTTCCTTCATTCAGCTCCGAAAGCCACATCCACACACACACACACACACACACACACACACACACACACACACACACACACACACACAGACACACAAACACGCACACTGACACACATGCACACACATGCATTAACTGTTTTGTCCGCTAGTTTTCAGCAGAAACAAGAAGTGAACCAAGCAGACACACTTAGCTGTAGACTAGCTGGTGAACATAGTGGAGCATTTAGATATTTCCCTCAGGAGTTGGTAGAGAGTAAAAACAGAGCTAAAAGAGAGAGAATATTTGACTTTACATTCAGCAGGTGGAAGAAACACGACTCCTAATGAATGATATTGTGGATCAGTAACTGCTGGATGTGGAAATAAGTTCAACATATCAACTTAAAACATGATGAGATGTTAAAGCAGCAGTCTCCCACTTCTGGCTTTGAGAGTAACATAAAACAGAGTATAAATAGTTTTAAGCATCACATGGAACCTGCAGCATTTGATGTATTTGGTCCGATAACATTTGGAAAGTCTAGAAGATGCAAGATTAAATTATTTTGTCCCCATTCGAGAGCTAACTGAAAGTCTGTGTGTGCACATGCTCAGTATGAATGAATCCTGCCAACATGGGAATGTTTAGTTTAGTTTGGTCATTAAACTCAAATACACATGTATAAATAAAGTCAATAATCATATGTTAATATTTTATTCATCTCCCTTTGAAATAGTGACAAACCAAAAGGGTTTAATAATAAAAGTGAAAATAAATGTTAATTAAATAAAGCAGTTTCTGACTGAAAAGTTGTAGACTGAAGCATTTGCTTATAAAACAAACCTTCTTTTTTTTTGCATTAGTCTTTCAAATAAATCACAATGTACATAACAAACACAAAATATTTATAATAACTGACTATGTACAAAATGCACATATAATAATACAGTGAAAATATGCACATATTTCCTTAAATATGCATGGTCATATATCCCCAAATGAGATGTCCAAGCTCCTAGAAATAAACAGACGCACACGTGAACATATGCAAGCACACGTTCACCACTGAGTCACAGGTGTGTGTGAGCAGTAACAGACCACACAGCTCGTCCTCGTCCTGAGGAGTATAACATCATCTTCACTTGATTCGAGGCATTTCTGTAAATACATACTATCACTCACACGCATATAGCATTAGTGTGCATGATGGTATTGCCCAACCCTGAACCAGGACCAGGACTGTCATTAGAGAGGAGCTCAGCGGGGTTTCACATCTCCACCAAATTACACACTTTCATTACTGAGCCTCAGAAAGCCTCGAGGATGTCCCTGTGTTCAGCAGCAAAGATACAGAGAGACGCACACAGGAGGTGGGGCTTGATGTAAATTAACTTAGAGGTTAATTCAACTGTAGTTTGCATAAATGGTTTTGGGCTTTACAAAACTGAAGTGGGTCTAAGTGATGGAGGACAAAATTCAATCTTAATACAATTAAAAGTAGATGATCAGCTTCTATTGAGCTTCATCAGTCTGAGTTAGTCATATCAAGTGATATCTGACACATTTAAAGTCTTTTTAGCATCAGATTCCCTCT
This sequence comes from Scomber scombrus, assembly GCF_963691925.1. NCBI lineage: Eukaryota > Metazoa > Chordata > Actinopteri > Scombriformes > Scombridae > Scomber > Scomber scombrus. The sequence goes on from NC_084984.1 coordinate 23,950,566, forward strand.
CAGTGTTTCCCTGTTGAGCTGTGGTGGAAGTATAGTAACAAAAAGACTTTGGTACTAAAAACACTGTAACATTGAAACATAGAAGATGAAGATTTGACTCATTTGGACACTGAAGCTTCATATTAGCTTCAGATCAACTTTTAAATCCACGTTTACACAGAAGGAGGACTGTGGATTTAGTCCTCCATCACTTCCATTGTAAGAGCATTATGAAGGGATTTTCTAATGGTCTGTATGAACAGGAGGATTGATTACAGCAAGAATAACACACTTCATGTTCATTTGGGCTCCTGAAAGTTTGTATCTTATTATTATCATTATTATTAATTTATCACCATTATAAATCAAGTATTGGACAAATTAAAAGTCAGAAGATTACTAAAGGTTTTACAGAACATACTGATGTTTATCAAGTAATGTTCACCATCTTCTTTAATCCTGGTAGCATGCTGGCAATTTCTAATTAGCTCTTAACTTTGGCAGCTTTGGCTAAGCAGGTAGTGTTAGCTAAGTGTTAGACAAAAAAAACTTTTACCTCATGGTGGCGCTAGAGGAAAAGTCAGAGTAACACTAAAGTCAGTAGGATTCATCGTCCCGGGAGCATGAACGTGTGTACTAAATTTCATAGAAATCTAAGAAATAGTAATACGAGTGTTTAAGCTTTAGTGACATCTAGTGGCGAGGATGTAGATTGCAGCTGAATACTCCCTCCAACCCCCTTCCGGAGCATGTAGGAGAATCTATGTGACCGGGAAAACTTGCGAAAGGCCCTAGAAGACGACCTGCTCATTCTGTAGATGTAAATGACTCATTCTAAGCTAATGAAGATTCTTATTTGCATGTGATTAAACACTGATTAAAACTTAACTCATGAATATTTAAATTTCTACACACTGCACCTTTAAAGTCTGGACACCGCAATCCCCTACGGCCAAGCTGCTAACGTGGCTGAAAACTAAATTTGGATGAAATAATGCACAAGACTTAGTTTCTCTGGCTCTTGGTCTCTAAGAGGCACCTCTGTATTTAAATGAGCTGCTGACCACTGATCTTTTCGGGGGGGGGGGGGGGGGGGGGCTCAGGACTGAAAACTAAAGACAGTGGAGCTTTTGCTGGTTTTGTAACTTGACTCTGACAAAGTCTCAGAGACAATCAGTCACATCTTTAAAAAGCTTTTCCATTTTAAGGCAGCAAGTTAACTCTAGTATCTGAAGTCAGCTGTTATTATTCCACTAAAAATGTCATTTACAAACCAAACTTTCCTTCGGAAAAGGTTCAAACGATTGTAATAGCATTAAAACATCTGGTTATATTACTTGGATAAATTGCTTTAAAAAATCCCTTCAAAAATGGCTGCAAGCAAACAAGGATTCCAGGAAAAGTAAGGGTGAGTTATATGGGTCAGTTTCTGCATAGTATCCAGAAAAGGTCTCAAAATACAGAAAATTAAACTACATGAGATGCAAAAGTGAAGAATATGAGACAGGAATCTTTGGCTTTCTTTCTGATTTTGTTAGATTTATTCCTCCTTGTTTTATATATAGTGCATTTTACCCCCCTCCTTCCCCCATCTCTTCTTCCTGCAAAGCGTTTCTTTGCAAAGTTCAATGGAAATAACGTTTTGTTTGTTTATTGGGTGAATCTGATGAGAGGAGCACCTGTGTTTGCTGCTGCAGGAGTTAGAAGAAAAAGTCTTGAGGCCGGGTTTGGTGACGAGGAATGTGCTTTTTTTTTTTTATTGGCCTGGCAAGTCCTGGCTCTGCTCTGCTCTGCTCTGCTCTGTCCAGAGTCTGGGGTTTGGCTCTGGCTCCAGGTTTGGGTGGGTCCAGACTGGTCTGGCTGTGTGGTTTAACAGGGTCAGTAGTTAGCGCTGGGCTGGGGCTGGGGCTGCTGCGGCTTTGGCTCACCGAATCACAGAGACATCTGCTGAACGCTTACAGGGAATGTCCAAAATAATGACTGAATATAACTCTCCTCTGCCTGTGAGGAGCCTGCAGGACTGATCATTGCCTCATACTGATGCTGTTTGAGCTGCTTCCCCACACTGGGAAAATAACTTTAGTATCAGGGAAACAAAAACATATTCAAATTTCCTTCAAATACTTTCCTGGGGTTGTTGAAACTGTCCCCCCATCTGTTCTCGTGAAATAAAAACAGTGCAGGCATGTTTGTGTTTGTAGGTTTTTCTCTCTGCATCCCTTTCCTATGCATTCATTTTAAACTTTATGCATTGTGTATTTTTTTCAGCACAGACTTTGCTACAAGTATAATAAAGTATAAAGCTCCCAGGATTAACATCTAATGGAGAAAGTGTGTTGTTGGGCCTCAATCGACCCTCCCAACACCAGACTGATCCTTTAACCCTTATAATAAGTCTCTCTACCAAATATTCTGAACCACAGATCTATTCTTCATTCATATATACCGAATCATTTTTTGATAAATTGATGATTAATGAAGTCTTTGCAGATTCGCCCTCAAAATAGGTCAGGCAACAAACTTGTACTCGTGTCTAGTTTAATGTGTATTTAATTGTGCTTTGTACCATGTTTTACTTTGCTTATCTTCTTTATCCTGTACTGTATTATATTTATTGTAAAGCTATATTTGGTTAACCTCCTTTTTTATTCTTTTTTTAACTATTTTAATCTCTTACTTTCACAAAACCACTTCTATGGACTGGTGATGCAAATTAGAGTTTGTCTGACAACAGCTACCACAAACTCTTTTTGAAGATTTTTGTGAATAAAACTCGCCCCAAAAACTCAGTGGAACAGATCGCCTTATACAGACATTTTAGGGACGCTGATGAAGATGATGATGATAATGATGAAATCTCAGGAACATCAGCTCCTCAAAAACAGGTGCTGTTCATGAGGGTTACTCCAAGTTTGTGACATTAAGAGACAAAAATCCTCACAGAGAAAACGTCAGTTTTAGGAGAATGTTGCATCATGACATCTCATTGCATTAATTTGCCTGGAGACTTACTTTAACCATAAACTTAACTTTAAACCAATTCTTCACCCTAAAATTTAACGATTTACATTATGGGCCTTGCTTTTTGTTCCCAAAAGGGAGGCAAGTCCCCACAATTTATATACAGACTTATGTCCCCACAACATATGTAAAACAAGCACACTAACACACACAATCAGACAAAGTATGTATTCAGTATTCACAGCCACTCATGAAACAATGTGATGAAATGTGTGTTGTAGTTCACTGTGTGTACTTTCTATACTGTTTATTTCACCCACATTGACACTTCACATATACAGACACATTTAATACTGTATATATATGTGTGTGTGTGTGTGTGTGTGTGTGTGTGTGTGTGTGTCTACTTTATACAGACAGAGGAAAATAAACAGCCTCGACACAAAAACACTTATAGCACCCTATAAATAAGTTATGTGGAAACTGGGTTACTAATGGATGTTGAAAAGAGTTTTGAGTGTAATTTGAGGAAAACAGGAAACAACAGTCCGAGCCGAGCCTCACAGTTCATCCATCACTCTTTACATTTGTTGTGTGTTTACAGCATGAGAATGTTTCACTTCAGAAGATATCTGCTTGATTTGACTCATTTGGTCACCTAAAGTTATTTTCAGATAAACATTCGGAAGCGCTTTTTTCGACGGTCAGTGTGAACAAGAGGAATGATTACAGCAAAACAAACATGTGTCACTGTTCATTCGGGCTCCTGGCTGTTGTCTTAAATATATTCTATATTAATATTCTGTGTCTCTACTGGAATATCTTTGCATGATTTCCAGTTAAAAACTCCTTATTTATCTTCTACTGGTCCTTTATGCAGCCGCTCAGTTCAGCCTCTGTCTGAAACAGGCCGTTTTAGCTCCTGTCTCTTTAAGGGAATCCATGTTGGAGCTGAATCACATCTGAGATATGAGAGTGGAGACACCTTAGCAACCGCCTTAGCAACCAGCTTAGCAACAAAGATTCCGGAATGGATCGTCATTGCTAATGAAGCGTTCAGAGCAGGTTGAAGGCCACATGGAAACACCTTAGGAACCACCTTAGCAACCAAGATTCCGGAATGGATATGCCCCCTTTAACACAAACTTGATCTTTTGCAAAAATTTTAAACCTATCCTCAGCGAAATGCACTTTGGGTTTTGTGGTTTACTTCCACCCTGAAGTCTTTAAGTCCACAGTCTTGTAAATTGAACTTTTTTTTTTTAAACCACAGATATTTTCTAGCACATCTGTTCATATTTAGCTCTGATGATTCAACCAGGAGAGTTTCATGTGGATCCAAACTGTAGAAACTGCTCCCACTTCAGCTGTCTGATGTCCAGGTTGGCAGAAACAGGTTTTTGGTTTGGTGGTTGTACCAAACTTTACAACCTTACTGTGACGTCGATGCCTCAGAAATCTGCACACACTGACTGTTAATAGTTAGTTAACCTTAACAATGTGATCATTTTAACCCAAACTATAATCTTTCCCAAAACTTAATCAAGTTGTTTGATTAACCAAACCAAATTAAACCAAACCAGACTTTCCAATCAGGAAATGTTTATTTGTGTCACACTGGATGATGATTAGAAATTATCTATTTTGCCTGAGAAGAGTTAAATAAACAGTCGAAACTGGAGGAAATTCAGGTTTGTAAATCGTGTCATCACTATGGCAACATGATCAATAAATGATGCGAACATAGAATTTATGTAGACGACATATTTTAACTTTGGGATGTTTAAAAACTTGGCTAAAATGTGAAAAACCTGATGTGACTTTGTGTACATTAGATATCTAAACAAAGCAAAGAAAAAGCTCAAGTTTCAAGTTCAAGCAGGTTTCTTTTTTGTGTCACTCACCTTTTTAAATGTTAGTCTACGGGTCAGTGACAGTTGGCAAGATGATTAATTCAAACATATCTTTAAAAATAGTTTTAAAGCATCATCAGGTTTGTTAAAATGTACATTTAGTATTTTTGTTGGTTTTATATCATTTGAAATGACATTTGCACCATTTTTTTTTTTACCAAAAGTAAGACTGAACGCTCCTGAAAATGTCAAATGAATGATAAATTCCTGATCTCCATGCTTCCCCAGATGTAATGTAATATGTAGAACAATTGTATTCCATTACCTTTATTTAATATAAAAAGTTATAATGTAAGATCATGCCAAACTAGTTGATATGGTGTTTTATTGAGAATTGTTTTTAAGCAAGTTGAATTTTAATTTTTATGGTTACACCACTTAGACATTTTTGCCATAATCCTCTAATATATTCTCTCAAAATGGATTAAAAGCAGAAATTTGATGCTGGGTCCACAAAAAAAGAATGTTATTCATACGTTTATTTTCACATTGTAACCCCTTTAAATTTGATTAAACCACATGGACAAAATAAAACCTAACTGACTCATATATCAGCATTTTTATTCTTCCTCCATCTTCAGACAGGTTGACCGTAGCTCTTCATTAACTAGCAGTAAGAGGTTCAACAGTTGCGTTCAGTAAAGTACAAAGTCCTGTCCTGTGTGTGTTTGTCCTGTAACAGCACAGGTGCAGAAAAGCTCAGTCGGGCCTCTAAAAGCAGAATATAACACACACAAATGTAAAGACAGAATATTGCTTTTTAAGTCCAGACCAGCACACAATCGACCCACATCTCAGGAGGAATCAAACCCACATCCTCAGGCTTGTGGGCAGCAGGATGTTAAAAGTTGTGTATGATTCAATGAAAATATTGGTTTTCCTGTAAATCCTACTCTCCCCTTAATGTTATTAATGTGTGCCAAAAAACACTGTTTCTCTATTAAACCGACGATGGATGGAATAATATTTTCTTTTGCTGCTTTTAGCTTATTCATCACATATAAAATCTACTGCAGCCTGACAAATTTATCTCACTGCCAGCTGACATACAACAGCTTATATGTGCTGTATTTGAGAGATTCAGCAGTAAAAATACACTTATATTAAGTTCACTGGCAGCACACCAACAGTACAGTACATGATCTCTCATAAACCTTATTGATAAGAACTCCAACTTGAGCTCTGAAAGCTCAAGTTGGAGTTCCCATTCAACTGCTCTTATAAAACCCCTTCATATACAGTAAAAACTAACTCATAGCACGAGGCTTTCACAGGAAAATGATGCATATACTGCATGTAAACCAACTTAGAGCTGCAGGAGAGTGAACAACAACAATCATTTGTTAGGGCTGGGCAATATATGGATATTATATTGCTATCGGGATATGAGACTAGATATCATCTTAGAATTTGGATATCGTAATATCATGATATAGCGTAGGTGTTTTTTCCTGGTGTTCTAGCTGTTCTGCCTTTTACCCACTTTGTCATTATACTGCCCTTCCTAGGTGTAACTGACTGGCTAGTTTGGCAAATTGTAATTGGCATAAGAGTGTTTTCCTGGTTTTAACCCTCCTGTTGTCCTCGGGTCAATTCTGACCTGAGAGGACAACAAGTTTAATTTAAATGAAGCTTACTGGTTATAATTTCCATAAATATGTGTAAAACCTGTGGTAATAAATTGGAATGAAGTTGGCTAAAAATGTCTAACACAGAACTGGGTGATAATTTATACTTTATGCTTTATAAACAGTCAAATCAGACCGGGTCAATTTTGGACAGAAGTTGCAGCAAGACAACAGGAGGGTTAAAGGCTGCTTTACAGTAAAATTATGTAATTTTCTGAATTTACCAGATTTTACTAGCTGTTTTATTATTTACCTTTTACCCACTTATCACACAGTATTTATCAAAAATCGCATTGTGAAGGCATCGACAGTCATCCCTACAATATTGATGCAATATCGATATCGAGGTATTTGGTCAAAAATATTGTGATATTTTTATCCATATCACCAAGCCCTATCATTTGTTCATGTGCACATAATGAGGAGTATTGGTGTAAAATAGCTGCTAAACCTGATTTTTAGCCTCAGAGGATGAATCGAGACGACTTTGGTGATCATCTGACTTTCCCCTTTAGCGCCACCTTCAGGTTATTTATCAATCAATCAATCAAACTCAATTTGTAATGCACTTTTCATACATCATAATGTAACGCAAAGTGTACAAATGAAACGCTATCATGAATATCATGAATCTGCAATGAGGAAACACCAGAGGTAGGATAAAAATGTAAATAAATAAATACATTAAGAACCCCCAAATAAAATAAAAGGTAATAAAAGGACAGATTAAAATAAAGTCACTATAAAATAAAATGGATAAAACCAGAAATGTTAGGAGGGGCATTTAAAGACAAAAGATAATAGGAAAATAAAATGACAACTAAGAGTAAAAGTGATTAAATAAAACCAGACGTAAAAAGATGAGTAAACAGAATAGTCCAAGTAGTAAAACAAAAGACTGATTAATAAATAAATAAAAATAATTCAATTTAATTTAATTTAGTTTTAAGTAACATATTTTGACAACTTTAGGATGTTTTGAAATTCCAACAATTTGTGACATTGAGCAGAGTCAACAGGCAAGAGAAAAAGCCTCCGTCCACTTCCTGTTTCAGCCTCCGTCATAGCAGGCAACAGGTGGAGGAACCCGAAGACTCAGCGAGGGAGGAACCCGAAGACTCAGCGAGGGGAAGAATGACTCACCTCCAAATAAAATCTGAATGAATCATTTCAGTTTAAAGACAGAAAACCAGCTGATAAAACAGCATTTTGTTGTGTTTTACTCAAACAAACAATCAGCAGCAACACGTCCACAGCGCGATGTGTGTGTACGACTGATTTAATGCTAATAATAGTTCCAGTTGAAATGTCTCACTGGGAACTCAGATATTCCGACTTCTGAGTATAAATGCAACGACGCACCATTATAGTTTTATAGTCTCTGAGAGTAGTTCTTTGTAAGGCAGACATCAATGAGCATGTGCTTTATTTTGAAGAGTTTGTTCCTTTATTATCCGTCTGTGCCTTTATTTTGAAGTGTGTTCCTTTATTTTGAAGAGTTTGTCCCTTTATTATGAAGAGTTTGTTCCTTTATTTTGAAGTTTGTTCCTTTATTTTGAAAAGTTTGTCCCTTTATTATGAAGAGTTTGTTCCTTTATTATGAAAAGTTTGTTATTTTATTATGAAAAGTGTGTTCCTTTATTATGAAGAGTTTGTGCCTTTATTTTGAAAAGTTTGTTCTTTTATTATGAAGAGTTTGTTCCTTTATTATCCGTCTGTGTCTTTATTTTGAAGAGTTTGTCCCTTTATTTTGAATGGTTTATTCCTTTATTTTGAAAAGTCTATTCCTTTTTTGTTCCTTTATTTTGAAGAGTTTGTGTCTTTATTTTGAAGGGTTTATTCCTTTATTTTGACGAGTCTATTCCTTTTTTGTTCCTTTATTATGAAGAGTTTGTTCCTTTATTATGAAGCATTTTTTCCTTTATTTTGAAGAGTGAGTGACGTGTTATTAGTAGTTTTTAATCAACAACAGAGCAATAATATATATCAGACTTTGATACACACACAGTAACTTGTAAGTAGATCAGTTCCTTGCTGGTTAGACTTTGCACATGAGATTAGTTGCCAAGAGACAAAATATATTAAATAGCCAGACTTTAATAGAGCAACTCACCACTTACTGCTCTGTTTTAATTTATTTTCATATTGTGAGTTTTATCCTCTTGTAGTTGGATTCATATGATGTTTGTGGGCGAACAGGAACTTACACTCGTGTCCTTGCAGTCGCTATGAATTACCTGCATATCAGTCAGCTGAATGAAACATAATAAATGATGTTGAGGTTTGAGATTGGGTGAAAGATCGGGGGCCGTGCAGATGTGTGTGTGTGCGTGTGTGTGTGTGTGTGTGTGTGTGTGTGTGTGTGTGTGTGTGTGTGTGTGTGTGTGTTGAAACGGATCACAACAGTGTCTCTGTGCTGTCTGTCTCTGCTCTGCTGTGCATTGTTCACAGCCTGACACTCTCAAACACACATTATGCCAGTTTGCCAATGAATCCACAATGGAATCCATCTGTTTCTGTTTCTGTGTGTGTGTGTGTGTGTGTGTGTGTGTGTGTGTTTGGGGTAGTGGTGATGTAATCAGGACTAAACAGCTGATTATGATCACAGGAAAGTGATACAGAGACATTCAGAAACTTTCTCTGCTCATTCTCTTCATGCATGTCGAGTTTTTAGGTCACAGACGGATTATTTCTGCAGTTTTAATAAAGTTTTACAAGCAGATATAAAACTAATTCGTTTTTATTTTTAGTAATTGCTGTCTGAGTCTGTTTTTAATTGTTTGCTTCTAATGTAGTTTTTATTTAACAGCAGTGGTGGAAAGCAGAAAACTGTATTTACTCAAGTATTTAAACTTTACTAAAGTATATTGAAGACTTTTTCTCCACTACATTTGCAGATTCAAATTTGAAATTATAGGATTAACAAATAAAATATAACGTTGTTAAAGATTAAAATACATTAAAATTAGCCCCACCTCGACCTGCTACACTGAAATGCTGCTTAAAAATGAAATAAAAATATATTTAAATATATAAATATAAAAATTACAATATAACTCTAAAACAAAGACCATTGTTCAAAATGAGCAATCATATGAAACTATTATTATGTATTTCCTTTCTCTTCTTGGCACTACTAGTCTTCCATAAACTTAATTTTCTAATATCTAACAATCAATCAATCAAACATTATTTATATAGCACCTTTAATACAGACTAGTGTAGTTTAAAGTGCTTTATAGTTATTTCATTGACAAGCTGATAATAAGAAATAACAAAAGACACAATTAAAAAAGAGAAAAATAACAACAATAATAATAGTAATTTAAAAAAAGTAATAAAGCATAGTACAATTGCACGCAAGAGAAAATAAAAATTATAAAAAAAATCATAAAAATTTAAATAAAATATGCAGAAATAAATAATTAATTAGATAAAAATAATTTTAAGAAAAAGAGAGAATAAGAGAAAAGGTTTAAAGTCAGAGTAAAAAAAAGGTTAAAATAGATTAAATAGATAAAAGAAAAGTAAAATAGAAGAAGTTTAATAAAAGCTAGACTAAAACTATGTTAAGAAAGAGACTAAAAGACAAAAGAAATATACAAATAAAACTGATATGTAGATAAAACTATAGAATGATAAAAATAAGAGTGTTAAATAAAGTAGACCAAAAAAACAAAAACAAGCACTATAGAATAAAATTGAAGGCTATAAACTATTACATTTTCAATCAAAAGTCAACAAATCAATGTTTTTTAAGACTTCTCAAAACCTGCAGATATTTTGATTTTAATACGTTTTCTTTGTTTTGTTCTTTGGCACTACTTGTCTTCCATAAACTGCTATGTAAAATTACACAGTTAATTTTCTAATCTCTAACAAATCAATGCTTTTTAAGACTTTTCAAAGCCTGCAGATAGTTTGTTTGTTTATTTTTTAGTTATTAGGTTTTTTGGCACTACTTATCTTCCATACACTGATCTGTAAATAGTGCAGTTAATTATCTAATCTGTAACCAACCTTATTTACTAAATGAAAACAAATCAATGGTTAAGCTGGTCAGACCATGCACAGCAGGAATTTAAAGGAGAGGAAATCCTTTCCCTTCCTGCTGATAGAGGAGGGGGGGGCTGCTCCTGGGGGAGGGAGGTCCGTGCATGAGGGGGGGAGGAGATCCGTGCATGCATGAGAGGGGGAGGAGGTCCGTGCTTGAGGGGGGGGGGGGGGGGGGGGGGGGGGGGGGGTGGCTGCTCCTGGGGGAGGGAGGTCTGTGCGTAACGCTGGACTGCGCCACTCGGAAAATGGAGTCAATGAATCGGTGCCACAGGGTTATTAATCGAGTGGGGGGTTAACTAGTGTGTAGGAGGAAACTCCCACTGTAGGCGTTTCTTCTCTGCCAGTGTACATGGAGACAACACCGACAATGAGCTGCACTTTTCCCACGTTTCTCTCCTCAGACAGGCGAAGCCATTTAAACGCGTTACACACTCAGCTCCACGTCTGCTGCACAAGTTAAAGCTTGCCCCCCCCCCTTTTTTTCTTTTCTTCTTAATTAGGCCACACACACACAGAGAAAAAAGTTGTGTTCAGTAAGTGTTTTTTTTTTATCCAGGTGTTGTCGTTCAGCACCGCAGAAACATCTGGATTTATACGCAAGTCTTTGATTCTTCTACTCGGATACAACATCTGGAGCCACAGACTCAGGTACAGCTGCATGTTCTCCTAAAATCATGTTTTCTCTAGCAGCAGCAGCAGCAGCAGCAGCAGCAGCAGTAGTTGTGCTTCATCCAAACTGTTTGAGTTTGGTGGTTGTTTCTTTGTTGAAGCTGTGAGGCTCAGTTTAGTGTTTTTTATCTTTATTTTACAGTTGTGTAAGAAGTATTCAGATGCTTTTGGAGAGTAAAAATTACAATACTACACTGTCAACCTCCATTACAAGTAAAAACCCTGCACTGAAAGTCTGTTAACTACAAGAAAGTATAAAGAGGCTAAGTAGAAGTATTTGCTTAAAATAGTAAAAGTGACCTAAAACAGGAAAAGGCTGATTTCAGCTCCTTATTATATTATTATATGTTGTAGCACTTGTAGTTTGGGGCAGTTTATTCTGTAATTAAACATCAGATTTTATAAGATGTAAGTATTGTATGTTAATATCATTCTGTAAAGTAACTAAACTCTGTATACACTGTAAAAATACTCAACTTCAAGTCAAAGTACTCCATTCAAAATGTGAAGTATTGATAGTAAAATGTACTTAAAGTGTTAAAAGTAGAGGTGCTCAATGCAGAAAAAGAGTCTTATATTCTTTTATGTTATATCATATAACATTAATAGTACTTTTTCTGTTAGGGTTAATATGGTACTGCTTTATTGGGGAGTTTAATCAATACCAATTAATTATATGTTATGAGCTCATCACGTGTTTCAGTGAAAAATATACATCTGCAAAGTAACTCGTAGCTATTTGTGGAAAATATAGTTCATTCAGATTATTTACTAAAGTGAAAGTAACGATACCACACTGTAAAAATACTCTATTACAAGTAAAAGTACTGCAGAGGAAGTTTAAGTAGGAGTATAATTAGCTAAATGATGTCATAAAGTGTGTTTTATATGTGTAAGCAGTGATGCTCTGATTATGTTACATGTATTTTTCTGTAGTTTTACTTGCGTGTGTGCAAGATTTTTTCACTTTTTTACTTTTTAGAGCTGCAGCAATTAGTTGAAATCACAGAAAATTCATCTTTATTTGTAATTTCTAAGCAAAAAAAACGCCCTGCTCCACACAGATGTGATTTACGATGGTAAACTTGAAGGAATTTTATGTTTTGTTAGTCAGCCAAATAAAAAAAGACGTCATGTTGGGCTTTGGGGAACAATAAAGGATCATTTTCACTATTTTACAAAACAATGAATCGACTTATAAAGAAAAGTACATGTAATTGAATCAATAATGAATATAATAACCAGTTTTAACCCTAACAAGTGAATGTTATGTCTGTTTTTACTTCCCTAAATGATCTGTATACTTCTTCCAACACTGTAAATACCCTACAGATGACATCACTTGTTATTAGTTCAATATAACAGCTGCATCTCGTAGTTAAGGCTCAGTGTGTGTGTTTCATGTCAGCTGTTTAACCCCACAGCTCTGACTTTTAATGAGAGTTTTAACTCTAATTTATAATAATCTGTTGGTTAATCTGAGCCGTTAAGTCAATCGTGCCCATCGCCATCGGTAACAACGTAAAGTATGTAGAGTATGCACACACAAGGAGTCTGATACAAAGGTAGGGGGGTTAACCTGCTTCCTGCTGTGCATTTACCCCCAATAATACCCCATAAAGAAGTAACCCTCCTTCTATATTTGACATGCGTAGCTCCTCTCAGGCCAGAACAGGCTGGAAAAGTTGATCCTCTACTTTGACCTCCCTGTTATTTCTTCCCTCTGGCTTCTTCTCGCCCCTCTACCTCCAGCTCAGCATGGTGTCTCTTCCGGTTTGGCACTCCCCTGTACTGTACTGGATGGTGTGTGTGTGTGTGTGTTTTAGTATGACGATAGTTTTATCAGAGCTGCCAGCCGGCTGCAGAATCTGGTGTGTAGGTGAAGGCTTCGACACGTGAAGTTTTGAGGAAAGTGTTAAAGAGAGAGAGAGAGGTTTGTTATTAGAAACTTACATACAGAGAAAAAAGTCAACAGGAGGCCGGAGGGATGTTGGTAATGTCATATATAACGGTAGTTTTGGTTAAATCGATGACTTCTTGATGATATTACAGCTGAGAGAAATTTAATCAGCAGCTATTTTGATATTGATGAATCGTTTTGTGTCATTTACTTAAAAAATCTCTTATTCAGTTACTTAGATCTGAATATTTTCTAGTTTTTTTCGTCCTCTGTGACTGTAAATTGAATATATTTGAGTTATAGACTGATGGTTGGGATGTTGTTGAGCTTTTGGGAAACACTGATCAACATTTTCTGATATTTTATAAACCAAGCATCTATCGATTGAGAAAACGATCAACAAATGTTCTTAAAAAATGAAAATAATCATTAGTTGCAGCCTGAATTCAGTGTATAAAATGACAGACAATAGTTAAAAATGTAGATTAGTATTCCTTGAAGCCCAAACGAACATATTCAGATGACAGAGATGTTGAGTTTACTGTCACAGAAAACTGGAAACCTAGAAAGTATTCACATCTGAGAAGATGCTGAGAGAGAATTTAAGATGATTTAGTCCTCTTTAATCCTCTATAACAGTAAACTGATTAACTCCATCTGATTAATCACCAACTATTCATATATAACCAATTAAATCAGCAGAGTTCAAACTATTCAGTCAGACAAGAGCTGCAACTATTTACTGATTAGTTGCCGACTATTTTGCCAAACGATGAGCCAGCAAAAAGAACAGCAAAATTCTCTGTTTCAGCTTCTTAAATGTGAATAATTTCTAGTTTCTTTCGTCCTATGTGACAGTAAACTGAATATATTTGAGTTGTGGATAAAACGAGACATTGGAGGATGTCATGTTGGACTTTGGGAAAAAAATGTTCTGACATTTTATAGACTAAAAAAAACTAGTCCATGAATCTAAAAAACAAGTGACAGATTAATCAATAAGGACAATTATTGTTAATTGGAGCGCTAAAGATGATAAACATTTTAACCCTGTAACACCAAGTGAATCATATCTGATCCATGAGTGCTTGCTTATGTGGGAATGTTGGGTCTCTTTAAAATTAAACCTGAAGAGTTCGGTTTAGACCTGCTCTATGTGTAAAGTGCCTTGAGATGACTTTGTTGTGATTTGGCGCTATACAAATAAAAATTGGAGTTCCGGTCCTCTGAAATGAGGCCAACGCGGGAGTAACTTAAAACTGCATTCTATCAAATGGCCACCAGGGGGCGACCGTTTTGGTGTCAAAAGGACTTCCGTCTCTATACAAGTCAATGGAAAATTCAGCAACTTCTCACTTGATTTCTAACCTCAGTAAACGTTTTCAAAATGTGTTTATGGTCTCAATCGCTAGTTTAAAGCCTTCTTCAATGCAGTATGATGTTCATTTGTGAAATGCTGGCCTCCCTGATTTTATATTTGACGATAAATCAGGGTATGCATAATGGCGGCGTGGCTACGTCGTGATTGACAGGTTGATTGATTCACAGGTTCAGGAGCGCGGACAGATAGACTGCAGGAAATAGCCGTGAACTTGTTTCACACCGACAGTTTTCTCCGGAGTTTTGTGGTTATAGTTAGTCGTAACAGCTAAATTGGTTAGCATCACCAGGTTGCCGGTGTAGACTGTGGTAGATCCAGCCCTCGCAACCTCCCCCGCTCCGTCCTCTTGCTCCTCCTGATGCCCATATAAGTACAATCCGTGTTTTTATTTTTCCCGGCATGCACCTGAAATTTTCAAGATGGCGCTGCTCAGATCCGAAACTATTGGCCTCCGAGCAGCAGTCCACAAACCAATGGGTGACGTCACGGATGTTATGGGTGAATGTGACATGTAGTGTAAAAGAGCTTTGAGTGGTGATAACGACTAGAAAAGGGAAAGTAATGTAAGGTAACTTTATTTGTACCTGAAGGTAGATTTGGTTCACAGTTTAAGTGACAAAACAGACAAACAGGTCAGACACAGAAACATAATAACAGTAAAAAGGTAAAGTGCCATCAGTGCGTCATTAATTCAGTTTACACACACAGATAAACCACCAGGGGGCCTTTTATTTTAACGCTGTCAATCAGTGAGACACAATTTAGAGGACTGGATATTTTTTACCAGTTTAGAAACATTGAAATAGTTAGTGATACTTCAATAGGAATAGTTAGTGGATTGATGCAATGTTGAATTACTGAATATTTAGTCGCTTATTTTATGGTAAATTCCTGTTGAAAATGTGTGTATCAGATTAGTTAGCGCAGGTATAGATATGAAGATATATAAACCAAAACGCTGCACATGTATGACATTTTTGCATCTTTTAATCTTTTTGTGAGACTGTAGAGACGCAGCGTTTGTGTACACGCTACAGAGTACAAAGTAATGCAGCAGGAATGTCACATCGTCACATCGCAGCGCATCAAACAGACGGCCCTCATTCATCTTAATGATGTCAGTCTGAACGCTGCCTCAGGCTTGTTCTGTCATGCCCACTTTTAGGAAGTCAGAGCACATTCCCGCTCCGCCAGGGCTGCAAATAACAATTATCCTCATTATTGATTGTGCCAATAGTTTTTTAGGCCATAATATGTCAGAAAATTGTGAAAAATGTCCCAAAAACCCTACGAAAATGTTGAGTTTACTGTCATAGAAAGCTAAAAACTAGAAAATATTCACATTTAAGAAGATGGATGTTTGACTCAAATTAGTCTGTTTGTGAAGGTTTAGTGTTCAGGTCTCATTTTACAGGCGAGGAAACCAACACAGATGAAGTTATGTGGTTCAATTTACAGCAAGAGAGTTTATTTTTCTCAATTAATCAATTAGTTGTCAGGAAATGGTGAGAAATGTCGATCATTGTTTCCCAAAATCCCAATCTGACGTCCTCAAATGTCAAAATTATTCAGTTTAGTGTCATAGAGAGAAAATATTCACATTTAAGAAGCTGGAATCAGAGAATTTGGATGTTTTCTCTTTAAGA
Source organism: Scomber scombrus (assembly GCF_963691925.1). Taxonomy (NCBI): domain Eukaryota; kingdom Metazoa; phylum Chordata; class Actinopteri; order Scombriformes; family Scombridae; genus Scomber; species Scomber scombrus. The sequence goes on from NC_084984.1 coordinate 23,966,699, forward strand.
AAATGACTCAAAAGATGAATTGATTATCAAAATAGTACAACTCATCAATTGATCGACTAATCGTTGCAGCTCTTTCTGTGGATGTAGATTAGACAGACGACTATTCTGAGAATCAATGCATTGTTTAAGCAGTTTTTTTAACTAAAAAATGCTGTTTTCAGCTTTTCAAATATGATGATTTAATGCGTTTCTTGTCCTATGTGAAAATAAACTGAATCCAAAGGCACCTTCCACTCTGGGAAAGTAATTTTTCACTATTTTATGACATTTTATGGAGGGAAAGATCAATCTATTGAAGAGATGAAAGTTAAAAAATATCAATCAGTGTTTCCTAAAACGCAACATGACGTCCTCAAATGTTTTTATTTTGTCCACAATCCAAAAATATTCATTTTAATGTCATAAAGGACAAAAAACATTTATATAGTTGGCAATGAATCGATAAGTTGACTTATTGCTCTAGTTCTGATTTTACTACTTTTATTAACACTGGAGAAACTATATAATATAAGACATAATGAACTCATGTTTCAAGACAGACGAGGCTTTCCTGTTGTGTAAGATCAAGCTCTTCATGCTTTAGCTGCTGGATGTGAAGCTTGTTTGGAGTCTTTACATCTTCTCTACACGCTGAACGTAAATGTGCATAAAAAGCTGAAAATCATCGTGTAACATAAACAACAGCCTGCAGCTCTGCACAACTGCAGCTTTGATTCTGCTGCAGGACGCCACATCTGAATCTGCTCTCTGTCTGCGACTGTTTGCCGGGTCTGTTTGTGTTTGTGTGTGTGTGTGTGTGTGTGTGTGGGAGGGACGAGACCAACATATAATATGTATTACACACTGCTTTTCAAAGAGCTTTCAGAGAGAAAAAGCTTTTTGTGTCATGTGCAGCAAGCCCATAAAACCTTTCCGTGCTCATGAAGCTCTTAACTGTTAACTGAAGAGACGGCTGGTGTCTGTAGTTTGTCCTCTGTGTGTAGATGTAGGTTGTGTATTAATTATGTCTTCATAAAGCTGACACGCTCCAGAGACGCCACCCTCCACCACACGCTGGTCTGTGCGGAGGGTGAAGCTGAAGGACGGAGTCTGTAATGAAGAGATGTGTCCTCTGTGTGAAGATTCAAGCTGAAGGCTCTGCGACGCCCGAGACAATTTAGAGGCTCAGAGGATGACGAGTGTCCTGCTTTTACTGTCCTGTAATGCTCACTTTATGTCTTCTTCTTGGTGAAGTGAAGTCTTAAGGCTGCAAATATTCAAATTGAGTGATACTTTTCTTCTATAAAACGTCATAAAATAGTGAAAAATTGCTTTCCCAGAGTGCAAATTGATGCTTTCCAAGTCTACCAACAGCTCAATCTCAAACATATTCAGTTTACTGCAAACCTGTGACGATAACTATTTTTATTGGACGATATATTGTCTCAGAAATAATCACGATAAACGCTATAATTGTTATTTGAAGATTATTTTATACCACTGATATAATGATAATATAATAGCATAAAATACACAGACTGTCATTATGGTTGGGGACAGAGTTATTTACCTTTAATTCTTCTCTAATTCGAGCTTCTTAAATGTGAATATTTTCTCTCTATGACAGTAAACTGAATATTTTTGACATTTGAGGATGTCAGATTGGGATTTTGGGAAACACTGATCAACAATTTTCACCATTTCCTGACGACTAATCGATTAATTTAGAAAAATAAAGTGTCTTGCTGTAGATTGTAGCAGTCGGCTTCATCTGTGTTGATTTCCTCACCTGTAAAATAAGAAGTCAACACTAAACCTTCCCAAACAGACTCAGGAGACGACAGCTGCCTGTATGATGAGATTTATGGCGCTTTTCCACTACAGAGTTTCAGCACGACTCGCCTCGGCACGGTTCCTTTTCCATTACAAAAAAGTACCTACTCAACGTGGGCGGGGTCGTCATAGCACGGCTCCGCGAAACTGCCGTGACTTCGTTTTATACGCGACACAAAACACATAAACAATGGAGGACATTGAGGCAGTGGTGTACTTGCTGCTGTATTTGGCTTTTTGTCACACACAAAGCAAGAAAATTGAGCCGTATGGCTGTAACTATGGTTGTAACGCTGCTGCCGGTATTTAAAAATGCCGGGTTTGATTCTTGTGTGTGACGGCTCATGACTCTTCCAGCGACAACTACCAATCAGCGGCCAGCAGTGTGTCGACGTCACATTTTAGTACCGGCTTGGCTCGCTTGGAACCTCACCAGAGCAGGTACTAAAAAAGTATCAGGTACCAGGTACTTTCCCTAGTGGAAACGCAAAAAGAACCGAGGCGAGTCGTGCTGGAACGGTGTAGTAGAAAAGCGCCATTAGATGAATTTGTGACATTGAATCTGACTTGGAGCTCTGAGTTTAAGGCTGCGTTCACACTGCAAACCAAAATCCGATTTTTAGCCAATCTAGATTGGAACCAAATGGCTCTAATGAAGTCTGAACAGTCATAAATCACACGAAATCTGATTTTTGCAAACCAGATGGAAACCACCTTTGGGAGGTAGTTTCAAATCTCATTTGGACAGATGTGTCTGAGTCTGAACAGCTCCAAACACTCAAATGGGATTTGACTGTCCGTGACGTCTCTCTACGTCTCCACGCTACGTCACCAGACCCGCGCTTATTCCAGTTGTTGTTGCTAGTTGATATCAATGGAGGCAATGGAGGACGTCGCAAACATCAGTCCTTGGACAGAGGACCAAACCAAATTCTTAATCTTTGGGGAGATGGCTCCGTTCAAGCAAAGCTCGAGGGTTTGTTGTTGCTGTCGCTGTCGCAATTATATGACATCACACAATACACGCTAGATGACGCCTCCGCTCCGACGACGTTGCCACAACAACCTGTCAGATTGGTCATTAATGTGGCCCAGTCTGAACAGAGCCAAATCCGATTTGGACACTTGCTAAAAACAGTGTGGACAGTCAGGCCTAAAAATTGGATTTGAGAAAGAATCAGATTTGAATCAGATTTGCCTGCAGTCTGAACGCAGCCTGAGGAGAAGACAATCCAGTTTATTCAGTTTTACACAACCATAATCTGAGTAATGTTGTTTTTCGGACTGTTTTTGGACATTTAAACATATTTAAACATGTCATTCTGGACTTCGGGTGGTCGTGATGTGGAATTCCTCACCATGTTCTTACACGTAAAGACCAACAAAAAACATAGACAATAATTCGTAGTTGTGTTTGCCAGAGGAGGAGGATCACCTCACACCTCTGTGATGATTCACATGGAGCAAATGGTGGAGGTGTGTGTGTGTGTTTGCTGAGTGCTAAAAGTTTAACATCAACATGTCTTCACCTCTCAGAGAAACAGCTGCACACGTGTGGAGTCGTGTTAGCGTGGTGGGAGTTGGTCGTTGGATGGAGAGCTGATAATTTTCCCTCCATGCCTGAGTCTGAAATCACTTCCTGTTTACCTCATAGTGCTCTACATTTACCCTCCACCATTGAGTCTGAGTGTCTGAATACCGAGTGTGTAAATATCAGTGTGTAGAATTTAGCAGCATCTAGTGGAACAGATTTGGCAGAAATTACATATAATATTCACCAGTGTGTTTTCGTTGGTGTATAATCCCATTAAAATAAAAATTGTTGTGTTTTCTTTACCTTACAATGAGCCTTTTATATCTACATATGGAGATGGTCCTCTTCCACGGAGCCTGACATATTAATACAGTAGGTGGGGTATTCAATCAGTTGCAATCTACAACCTCACCACTAGATGTCACTATATTCTACACACTGGTCCCTTAAAGAAAACTAGCATCAAGCAACTATTGAGTGAACTATTTAGAGAAGTGAATGAATGAGTAAAGGAGTGTTTTGTTTATGGTTCAATGATGTTTATTAGTGTCTATGTGGTTTAGTCAAATTTAAAGGGGTTAAAATGTGAAAGTAAACGTATGAATAACTTGGACACATTCTTTTTTTGTGGACCCAGCATCAAATTTCTGCTTTTAATCCATTTTGAGAGAATATATTAGAGGATTATGGCAAAAATATCTAAGTGGTGTAACCATAAAAACTTTGTACCAAATAATTCAACTTGCTTAAAAACAGTAAATTCTCAATAAAACACCATATCAACTAGTTTGGCATGATCTTACATCTTACATGATCTTCTATATTAAATAAAGGTAATGGAATACAATTGTTCTAAATATTACATTTCACCTGGGTTACATGGAGATCAGGAAACATTTACATTTTTGTGGTTATACCATTTGACATTTTCAGGAGCATTCAGTCTTACTTTTGGTAAAAAAAAAAAAATGGTGCAAATGGCATTTCAAATTATATAAAACCAAAAAAAATACTAAATGTACATTTTAACAAACCTGATGCTGCTTTTAAAACTAGTTTTTAACATATTTTTGAATTGATCATCTTGCCAAACCTTATTTGTCACTGACCCGTCTACATGAAGTTGGTAGCTGAACATTTAAAATGCTGTTTTTGGGCTGCGTCCACATTAATTCTCCTACTGAGCATGTGCAGAGGACAGCCACAGAAAACCAGTGAAGAAGAAACTGTTTCTTGTTTCTGTTTCCGCTGTGGCTTCCTGACATTTAGTTTATTATTACGAACAGATTACAACAGCTTTATTGTTCTAAGTGAAATAAAATCACCACAAAACAACAACAACAACAACAAAAAAGAAAGTAGCAAATCTTTAATGCTTTAATGGGGATGAATCATCATTATTTCCAGACTCCAGTGAAATGAATAGAAATCATTGGCAGTTAATTGATGTTAAAACTCGTTGTGTGACTGGAAAATGATTATCAGTAAATGTCTCCAACCAATGAGGATAATGAGCATCTTGTCTTCTGTGTTTCCAGTGTGGAAATTCTCCGTACATTGATGTATTAGCTGTTGAGGACGAGATGTCTTCTTCTCCTCGCCACCGCTGCCGCCTGCTGCTGCTCTTCTGGATCCTGCTGGTTCAGTTTCCTCAGGCTCAGTCCAGACCGGCCACCGAGGACACCGACACCGACACCGGTAAGATACTTCTTCACACACTTCCCTTTTGTCCCTTTTGAGACATGTGAGGACGTCATCTTGGATTTTTGGAAATGGTTATCGACATTTTTCACCAATTTCAAACATTTTATAGACCAAACAAGTCAAATCAATGTGAATAGAGAAAATAATCAACATATTAATCGATATTTGACTTGTAGTCGATCAACAGAAGTTAAATCTTTCTTAATGAATCAAAAAGTGTCAAAAATGTTCAAGTTTCAGCTGCTCAAATGTGAAATTCTCTGTTTTAAATCTTTGTAAACTGAATATGGTTTTGGACATTTGGAGACTTTGGAAAAGATTGATGGACTTTTTTTAAAATTTTCTGATATTTTATAGATGAAAATCAATTAGTTGAGATATGACCCATTGAGCCTTGAGCCTTGTTTCCACTGGAGGAACTTTGGGGTAATTTTAGGGGGCCGGGGCCGTTGGTGAGTGTCTCCATAGCAGGAAACTCCCCTAAAGGACAATCTCCCCTGGAACTTTTATGGAGGTTTAACGAGTCCCTGCCGAAAAGCTCCTTGGTGGGGCTTCAGGTTGACTCGTGCTGATTGGGTATACTCAAAGCGGGATGTGGCCATAAACTGTATATAAGAAATGGACTTAACATCCGTGACGTCACCCATTGGTTTGTGGACTGCTGCTCGGAAGCCAATAGTAATCTGGGCCCCCTGGTGGCCTTTTGATAGAATGCAGTTTTAAGTTACTTCCGCGTTGGCATCATTTCAGAGGACCGGAACTCCCCGCCTGGATGTGGCGTCAACAGAAAGCGCTAAAATAAGCAGCATATTTAAAACCCAGCAGAAGAAGAACAGTAGTAGAAAGCGTCTACCTACATGTACACAAACACACAAACCAGAAAAGCGGCAACCAGCTCAGCTCCTTCCATGTTTACCTCCTCGTTGTCGCTTTCTTTGTCGCCTAGGTGACGTCACGGTCAGAGTCTGATGGGTCCTATCCTGGTCCTACTCTGCTATGGAGACACAACGGCCTAGAGGACTAAATTTTACTGGGAACTTCCTTAGTGGAAACGTGGCTTTGGACAGTGTTTCCCTATTGAGCTGTGGTGGAAGTATAGTAACAAAAAGACTTTGGTACTAAAAACACTGCAACGTTGAAACATAGAAGATGAGGATCTGACTCATTTGGATGATTGAAGCTTCATATTAGCTTCAGATCAACTTTTAAATACATATTTCCGCAGATTAAGGATTATGGGTTTTGTAAATACATTATGAACGGATCTTCTAATGGTCAGTATGAACAGGAGGAATTATTACAGCAAGAAAAACACACTTAATGTTAATTTAAACTCCTGATTTGTTGTTATTCTTTTCTTTTAAAAACTCACCTCCTCATCTTCCTCACTATGCTTTTCTTTTTCTTTCCTCATCTTCATCCTCCTTTCTTTCTTTTTCGTTCTTTCTTTCTCTTCTTTCTTTCTTTCTTTCTTTCTTTCTTTCTTTCTTTCTTTCTTTCTTTCTTTCTTTCTTTCTTTCTTTCTTTCTTTCTTTCTTTCTTTCAGACAACTGAAGCTTCATATTAACTTCAGATCAACTTTTAAATCCATGTTTACACAGATGGAGGACTGTGGATTTAGTCCTTTATCACTTCCATTGTAAGTGCATAATGAAGGGATTTTCTAATGGTCAGTATAAACAGGAGCATTTTTAATGCTTTTTCCATGTAAATATTCACCTTACATTAGCAGCTCTTGTGATTTGAACCAGTTTCACTCTTTCAGATGGTGACTTTGATATGAAGTTGATTAACTGTTCAGCCCTATTGTTCAGCACATCCTCCCGCCTGAGACTCTACAGTTACTGGTCCTGCTGGTGTCTTTTTATAAACTGGCGTGCCGTGTTGTTTTGGGGCTTTTCCTCTTCTCTTTTGTTCGAGGTCTCTTTCATGTCTGATCCCCGGCTTCTGCGGTCTTGGTGGGTTTTTTTTTTATTTTTGTTTTTTTTAGACGCCGTATTATATAAATGGTTATAAAACTTTCCAATGAGAGAATTTCTTTAATAGGAAAGTGACTGTTTTTTCTTCTTTTAAAGCTTTGGTTGTTTTTGGGCCTTGTGAAGCATCTGAAACTGGTTAGAGTTGGTTTTTCATGGTGTAACCGAGGCTTGGCTCTCAGAGTGCTGGTTATGGTCTGTATATCCTGTCCAGACACAGTAACACAGTAACAGATGCACACAGTCTCAGACACAAGAAACCCCTTCCAGAAAACACTGTTTGTGTTTATATGCATGTATTTGTATATATATATATTATTTAAATACTTTTTTGTGTGCATGTTTGTTTTATTTTCCTGTTCAGACCATCTGGATCACAGCTGATACGGTTGTTTTTGAGCCTGTAAATTCTTCTTGTTTGCCTCTCAGTCGAAGAACACATCAAATTTAGCCTCGCTGCTGCAAGCCTCTTTTCTTCATAAACAAAGCCTGCTTTCAATTTCCCACCTCTCGCTCGTATTCTCTTCAAAAATGAAGGTTTAGGAAGTAAAAAACACTTCCCTGCCTGCACACTAACAGTCTGCAGCGAGACAGAAGATATTCCTGAACTCTGCTTGTAAATCCAAACTCCTACTTTTTTATAAGCTTTATAAGCTTTTATCATAATGTTTATTTTTGTTTGTTTTTTTAGCAGCAAAACACTCACAAAGATTCCCCAGCTTGAGTCTCAGTTGTTTTTGTGTGGTGGGTTTCTGCTCTTCATCTTTAGGGACTGAGGACAAATCATTATTGAGGGTTAAAGAAGGTCAGAAAAAAGGAGGATAGTCTCCTAACTCCAGATTTATTGTGAAAAAACAAATTAAATTGGCTTTATTTTTCTTTGTGATAATCATTAGCTAATAGGAGCAACATGTCAGCTGCAGAAACACAGAAAACATGTGTTGTTTTTAAGAGATTTAAAGACGATCTCGACACGCAATCATAATCGCCTTCATAAAAACAGTTAAAAGTCGTATATATATATATATATAAAGTTAAAGAATAATATAATCCAGTTTGACGTCGCCTTGTTATTTAACTAACAGGAAATAAAACATGTGGCTGTTTAATGCTGAGGTTACTGATCAGGTAATTAGAGCTGATTGGCAGAAAATTAACAGCTTATCAATCAATTAAGTAAATAATCAGCATAATTTGACGCTGTAGTTTGTTGGCAGTTATTAATATCACTTCAGATATGAATACTGGCAATTAATTGATAAGTCAGTCAACAGAAAATGAATCTGCAGCCATTTATGATAATCAATTGATCATTTAAGTCATTTTTAAAGCAAAAATAGTAAAACATGATTTGGTTCTGTCCTGTTATTACAAATCAAATCATTAGAGAGTTTAAGCTTCTTTTACTGGTTTTTAAAGCTCTAAATGTTTTTTGGGGACTCTCTGTCATTTTACAATCCTTCACGAGCTCTCAGATCATCTACTGCCGAGTTTTTAAATACACAAAAGAAAAATTTAAATTATACTCCAAAATAGTCTTCCTAAAGCTATAAAAGTTGCAGGCTCTGTTGAACATTTCTAAACCGCTTATCCTTAACTTATTTTTACTTAATGTCTAATTTTATTTATTTATTTGTATGTTTGCTGTTGTTTTATTGTATTGTATTATTTATATTTTTCTCTGTAAAACACTTTAAGCTACATCCCTTGTATGCAAGGTCCTCTATAAATAAGGTTTATCGTTATTGTTATTATCAAATATGAGGATTTGCTGTATTATATTTGTGTAATCTTAATATCTTTAAGACATATCCAATAATTCTGAGAAAATGTGACTTGTTTTTGTTTGATCTCATTCAATAGAGAAATGAAGGTTTATTTAAAATTCCTTTTAGTTATTAATTGTTAGTTGCACTCAAACTTTCATTTTATTTTCATATATTAGAGAGCACGGTTTTTTCCATGTTGAGGGGAGTTTCCAAAGAATGTATAAATAACTCTGGGAAGTTGAGCCCCCCCCCCTCACTCTAATAATTTTCCGGCGGTCCCTGAGCGAGCACAGACTGCAGGGATGTGTGTTAATGGCCGGAGCCGATAGGGAGGAGGTCTGTGAAGTCTCGGAAGTGGTTGGGCGCAACACTGTGCTGTGGCGACAGCTCCTGTCTGCGCGGCTGTTCAGTAGGAAGGATTAAAGAGCCCCTCCAGACACCAAGAAAGACGGGACAATAATGCCTGTCTGATACTGTTCCCACTAAAAAAAAAGTATTAGTGAGTTTAAATCCTTTTAAAATGACATCATGTCCTTCTGCTTCATTAAAAACATCCAGAATATCTGAATATTTTTTCATTCATGAAGTTTTCCTGATGGACAGCAGATGTCTCCTCCTTCATTGTAAAGTCTGTTCTCAGTGTTTGATTCATGGATGTATTATATAAGAGCTGATAGAGCGCCGCCACTCAGCCTATCAGCTGATTTATTTCCCCTGCGGCCCAGAAATCAGGAGTCCTCGAACTGCAGACAAGCTGATTTACTAAAGGTCTTTGTATGTAAAAGCGTGTAAACTTGACATCACCCACAAAAAAACGTGCAGCTGATCTACTAACACAGCGCACTGAGATAACACACGCTGTCCATTTAGTACTTTTACCATTATCAATGTAATATGGGGCGTTTTAACCCCAGTGTGCAAAATACAGGGAGGAGAAAATGTAAATATGTTAATTTAGCACACGCATTGTGATTTACCAAACCTGAAGGTAATGTTGGTGACGGTAACTGTGTCTATAATTAATACGTTTGTAGGGCAGGTATTAACCAGCTGTTACTATGGAGATGAGGAGACAGAAGCATTGACGCAGGCATTGACTTTGTGACTAATTATCTCCTATATAGAGTTTTTTCTGGTAATGTTTTGTTTACTGTAACTCAATATATTTGTATAACTTCTTCCACTAGAACCTGTAATTCCATGGGATCATATTTCTGCTCGTCCAAACTCTCCATTAAGACACAAAACCCTCATATAAATACTGCTGTCTGCACCTGTTGTTTTTTACAGTTATTCTTATGAGGCTTTTCCACTACACAGTTCTAAGCACTACTCGGCTCGACTCTGGTTTTATTGTGTTTCCATCAGGGATAGTACCTGGTACCTGGTACTTTTTTAGTATCTGCTCTGCCGAGGTTCCAAGCGAGCCGAGCCGATACTAAATGTGACGTCATCAGACTGCCGGCCCCTGATTGGTCAGAGAGTCACTGGAAGAGTCATGAGCCGTCCCACACAAGAATCAAACCCGGCATTTTTAAATACCAACAACAGCGTTACAGCGATTCGTTTCTCTTCTCTTGCTTTGTGTGTGACAGAAAGCCTCATACAGCAGCAAGAACACCATCGCCTCCATGTCCTCCATTGTTTATGTGTTTGGAAAACGAAGTCACGGCAGTTTCTTGCAGCCGTGCTATGACGACCCCGCCCACGTTGAGTAGGTACTATAGTAATAGAAAAGGTTCCTGGTACCAAACCGAGTCGAGCCGAGTAGTGCTGGAACTGTATAGTGGAAAAGCACCATTAGTAGATCACTTGCAAAACACACCTTAACCAAACATGCACACACAATGTAGTACCCTGTATTTGGGATCTTAGTGAATCAGGCTTTTTCTATTATGAATTTTCGACCCATGGAGGTTTTATATTTGTCAAACTTTCTTCAAGAAAAGTCGATTTTAAAATCTGTGACGCCATCACAATTTGAAGTCTGTGGGCCGAGTGGGAGAAACACTACTGAGCATGTGCAGTGGGCTGAATAACACCGAAGCCAAGTAGTTCTTACAGGACTGAATGGGGGCCATCTATCAGCCCAGCTCTTATAATACATCCATGGTCTGTGAAATACTGAGATACAGAGAGGTTTATCTGTGTTTTTTGAGGCTTGAATACTGGATCACGATTGGCTCCAATCTGGTTGTGATGTCATAAATCCTCCTCGAAGACCCGCCCCCTTAAAATCTGACTTTCAAACATCTCAGAGAAACTTTCCTCCTTCAGTAGATGAATAAAAAACCAACTGTACAAACATCATTCTGCACAGAGAAGCTTTTTCTTGTCTTTTTTTAAAAAACATACTTTTGAGTGGAAGGAAACTTTACAGCCTCATTCAGGAACATCTGAGACTCACACACACGAGCCCAGTGTTTAAACATCTTGTTTCTTTTTGTAGCTGACGCAGTTAAATCCTCTGAAGACGAAGAAGACGATGAGTCATCCTCAGAGGAAAATAAACTCTCCAACGAATTGTCAACAAGCAACGAAAAGCTCCAACGTAAGCCTCAAATATTTGTTCTCTCTCTCTCTCTCTCTCTCTCTCTCTCTCTCTCTCTCTCTCTCTCTCTCGCCTTGCTTCAGTTTGTGGTTCGTTGGTTTGTTGAAAGCACGAAGACGAATGATTGTAATCACGATGTTTACCTCGTTAGCGTTGGCGCCTCAGTGGCTAACGCCGGAGAAGATGGAGAAGCGGTCTGTCGTCGTTCCTGCCAGCAAGACCATAAAGTTTCGGTGCCAAGCGTCAGGAAACCCCGTCCCCTCCCTGCGCTGGTACAAGAACGGCAAAGAGTTCAGGAAGGATCAGAGGATCGGAGGGTTCAAGGTGAGTGATTGACGTTTCTCTGTTAGAGACATGAGAGGAGAGAAGAGTTTGTCTCATTGGTGGATGATCTCTGTTGAATCCTTCAGATCAGAGACCACATGTGGACTCTCATCATGGAGTCAGTGGTCCCGTCTGATAAAGGCAACTACACCTGTGTGGTGGAGAATGAATACGGGAGCCTGAAACACACCTATCAGCTGGATGTCGTAGGTAAGAAAAACACAAAAACACATATATCTGCATTTTAGACACATTAAGCTGTTTGATTTTACACTAAAGTTGCAAAAAAATGAGCTGAAACTCAATGCAGCTGAAACTCTTTTAGCTCTGTTTTTACTCTCTACCAACTCCTGAGGGAAAAATCTTAATGCTCCACTATGTTCACCAGCTAGTCTACAGATAACTGTGTCTGTTTGTTTCTCTGAAAACGACGCTATATTATTTCAAATTTTCGAGAAAAAACTTTCTGAGATTAAAGTTGTCAATTTACGGGGGGAAAAAATTGATATTCTCTGACATTATAAATTCTCAAATGTATGCAAAAAAAGAAGGTGTTTTGTTCTGCCGAGCAGTCACACAGCCTCACTTTGCGACACTGCAGAGATTTCCCTTGTCGTGCATTATGCTGCCATGGAATAACTGATCAAACTGTACTTTTTAGTTGGGTTTAGTTATAAGTAGATACTTGTTATATTAGCCCAGAATCACCAGATCATCCTCAGCATCCGGACTTTGAAAAGACATTGGGCCAGATGCAAGAGCATGTTAGTATTTCTTTCTTAAATTCGTTGTATTTTTTTCATGAGGTGGACCTTTACGAGTGTGCCACGTTGGATTCATCAAACATTCGTATAACCAGGAAACAGTCGAAAATGAACTTCGTACACATGATGAATCCCACCTGTTCTAAATGAACGTAAATTCACGATAATCGTAAATAAACTCGTAAATTTGTGAGTTTTTTGCTTGTAGATTTCATAGACTGTATATAAGAAATGGACGTAACATCCGTGACGTCACCCATTGGTTTGTGGACTGCTGCTCGGAGGCCAGTCGTTTCAGATCTGAGCAGCGCCATCTTGAAAATTTCAGGTGCATGCCGGGAAGAATAAAAACATGGATTATACTTATATGGGCATCAGTAGGGGCAAGAGGACGGAGCAGGAGAGGTTGCGAGGGCTGGATCTACCACAGTCTACACCGGCAACCTGGTGATGCTAACCAAGTTAGCTGTTACAACTAACTATAACCACAAAACTCCGGAGAAAACTGTTGGTGTGAAACAAGTTCACGGCTATTTCCTGCAATCTATCTGTCCGCGCTCCTGAACCTGTGAATCAATCAACCTGTCAATCACGATGTAGCCACGCCCTAATGCATACCCTGCTTTATCATCAAATATTAAATCAGTGAGGGCAAAATTTCACAAATGAACATCATACTGCATTGAAGAAGGCTTTAAACTAGCGATTGAGACCATAAACACATTTTGAAAACATTTACTGAGGTTAGAAATCAAGTGAGAAGTTGGTGAATTCTCCATTGACTTGTATAGAGACGGAAGTCCTTTTGACACCAAAACGGTCACCCCCTGGTGGCCTTTTGATAGAATGCAGTTTTAAGTTACTTCCGCGTTGGCCTCATTTCAGAGGACTGGAACTCCCCGCCTGGTAGATTTACAACTTTAATCACAGAATTTCTGAGATTAAAGTGAGAGAAAAAAACAGCAAAAAAAAAAGGTGTTTTGTTCTGCCGAGCAGTCACATAGCCTCACTTTGCAACACTGCAGAGACGTTGCTTGTTGTGCATTATGCTGTCGTGGAAAAACTGATCACATTGTGCTTTTCAGTTGGGTTTAGTAATAAGTACATACTTGTTGTTTTAGCCCAGAATCACCATATTTCTTTATTTATTCACACATGTGGCCCTAATACGCCATCTTAGCTTCTCTCTCCTCTCTGGTTAAGTTAAAACCTTTCATGTTTCAGAGCACTCTCCTCACAGACCCATCCTGCAGGCGGGTCTGCCGGCCAACCAAACGGCCGTAGTCGGCAGTAACGTGGAGTTTGTGTGTCGAGTGTTCAGCCACCCGCAGCCTCACATCCAGTGGCTCAAACACATCACCGTCAACGGCAGCCGGGTCGGACCGGACGGACACCCGTATGTCCGTGTGCTGAAGGTATTTAACCTGTTTGAGTATAATTAACTGGTTTGTTTCTATAGAAGTTTGAGAATGGACGAACTGACTGTTTTATTCAGAGCTCCAACTAACGATTATTTTCATCATCAGTTAATCTGTTGATTGTTTTTTCTTGATTAACTGATTAGTTGTCTGTCTCTATAATGTCAGAAAATGGTGAAAAATGTTAATCAGTCTTTGTCAAAGTCCAAGAAGATGTCCTTAAAATGTCTTAAAAACAATGACTTCAAACAATTAATTGATTATCAGTAGTAGTACTAATGTTTTTTTTTAAAAAGATGAGTCCAAATGATTACTTGATCATAAGAATACTTATATACTTATATTGGATAACGAACAGATTACGATTTTTAAAAAATGATTCAGTCCTCTTAAATCCTCTATAACAGTAAACTGATGAATCACCAAATATTCATATATAATCAATTAAATCAGCAGAGTTCAAACTAGTCAGTCAGACAAGAGCTGAAGCAATGAATTGATTAGTTGCCGACTATTCTGCAAAGTGGTGAATAGTTTTGAGTCATTTTTTAAGAAAAAAAAACATCAAAATTCTCTGATTCAGCTTCTTAAATGTGAATATTTTCTGGTTTCTTTCATCCTGTGTGACAGTAAACTGAAGATCTTTGTTAGAGTTTTTAAAAAAGACTAGAAAAGGTTCCTTACTTCATCCTTACACCCTTTTCCAACATTGACCTGTTATTATTTTGTTGTTTATTTACAGTTTGCTGTCATTTTCTATTTTGTTACGTTTCACTGCCTGTATGTTTTATTTTGTTATTTTAAATGTTCATGTAAATAAACTAAACTAAACATTTGAGGACGTCATCGTGGGCTTTGGGAAACAATTGGCCCACATTTTAACCCTCCTGTTGTTCTCGAGTCAAGGAAGGAAGGAAGGGAGTAAGAAGGAAGGAAAGGAGGGAGGAAGGAAGGAAGGGAGGAAGCAGGAGGAAGGAAAGGAGAGAGGGAGGAAGGAAGGAAGGAAGGGAGGAAGAAGGAAGTAAAGGAGGGAGGAAGGAAGAAGGAAGTAGGAAGGAAGGAAATGAGGGAGGAAAGGAAAGAAGGAAGGGAGGAAGGAAAGGAGGGAGGAAGGGAGGAAAGGAAAGAAGGAAGGGAGGGAGGAAAGAAGGAAGGAGGGAGAGAGGGAGAAAGGAAAAGAGGAAGGAAGGAAAGAAGGACAGAGGAAAGAAGGAAGGGAAGAAGGTTGATGGAGGAAGGAAGGGAGGAAAGAGAGAGGAAGGAAAGAAAGAGAAAAGGAGGGAGGGTGGAAGTACAGACGGAAGGAAGGAAGGGAGGAAAGAAGGAACAGTCAAAAAAGACGAGGTCAATTTGACCCGGGAGGACGACACGAAGGTATAAGATCAAACAACTAATCGTTTAATTGAGATAATAATCAGAAGATGAATCTGTTAGTTTTTAGCCTTCAACCAAACTGGGAGAAGTTGGACTCTATGAACCAACTCAGAGGTTGGTGCTGTATATAAACTGGCAGCGTGTTGAACTCTGCTGGGATTTGTTGACATTTACGCGACGTGAAGCGTGTTTCCTCAGTCGGTCTCAGCTCTGCTTTGATTTGTGTTTAACACAGCAGAGAGAAACCACATCAGTGATGAGCTGCCGGTCCTGATGAAAGACGCTCAGACTCTGTGGTTTGTTGTTTCTGGCTCGTCTCCAGCACCCTCGCACGTATCATTACATTCATCCTCCAATCACAAAGAAAAGGCTGGATATAATAAACCGTCTGCTGATTGGATGAAAAAAGAGAGGCTTTAAAAAAAAAAAACCTCATCTGTTACTTGCTCCTTTCTTCACCGTGAAAACGTCGCGAGCCACGTAGTCGAGGTGGAAGACGCCTCTGAGCTCATCTGTGTTCACTCCTATTTTAAAACTTTGTAGACGTGCATTGTTTTAAAATCACCGACATGATGAAAAAGTGATGCATTGTAGTTTGTTTGCATTTGTTTTGTCTATAAAATGTCAAATTATAGAGAAAAAATGTCTGTTATTACATCTTAAAGCTCAAGGTGACGTCTGCAAGTCTCTTGTTTTATCTGACCAACAATCCAAAAATACTCACTTTACTTCATTGTCATGAATAATATATATATTTAAAACTTGCAAATTTGCAATTTAAATCATAGAGAGTCATTGGGGGATAATGTTTTGCTTTTGTGACTGCAAATGAAAGTTCATATGAAGTTACCATATATGGTTCCTCGCCAGTCTAGGGCAAAATATTTACCAAAAAGTCTATATTTATAAAGTCCACAGGAGGCTTTTTTGGATGTTTACAAAAGTTACCAAGAAAAATCACTCACCTGATGAAGGGTTAAATGACTAAAAGGATTATTTGATTGTTAAAATAGTAATTTTTTCAGTGTGAGGCTGTATTTTAGTCTGAACAGCTGTTAACGTTTTGTAGATTTTGGTCTTTTTTTAGGATATAATAACAATAATAAGTATCCCTCCTATAGTAAGACATACAAGAGTCAATGAGGTTTTTTTGTGTCTATGTGGTTTAGTTTAAATTTAAAGGGTTAAATGTGAAAATAAACGTATGAATCAAATTCATCAAATTTCTGCTTTTAATCCATTTTGAGAGAATATATTAGAGGATTATGGCAAAAATGTCTAAGTGGTGTAACCATAAAAACTAATTTGGGGAATCATGTCAATCAAGTAATTATTTGTGTAAGTCCACTTAAATGTATGTATATTTATCATTCTTTTGTGGTTACACCATTTGACATTTTCAGGAGCATTCAGTCTTACTTTTGGTAAAAAATTGTGCAAATGTCATTTCAAATGATATAAAACCAACAAAACAGAAACATAAAAACTGAGGTGTTACAAGGTTTCCATCATTATCCAATCAGAATAAGATAAAAGTTGTTTGGTGGGACATTAGCTTCAGTGTCTCAGGCTCCTGGAGGTATTAATTCAGCCTCGATCGGATCCCTCACATTATTTCTCTTCTCTGTTTGTCAGACTGCAGGTTTGAACACGACGGATAAAGAAACAGACGTTTTGACTCTGAGGAATGTGACGCTGGAGGATTCAGGAGAGTACACCTGCCTGGCCGGAAACTCCATCGGCTTCTCATATCACTCCGCCTGGCTGGCTGTGGTCAACGGTGCGTTCAAGATCCTCCGAAACTACAGTTTGTATCAGACCTGAATGCGTTGCCATCTCAATTTTTTTAAATTTAGCACCGGCAAATTTTAAGAAAGCTTTAGAAGCTTTGTTTCTTCATGTAGTCATACAGCATACATGTAAATCATAGACTGTATATAAGAAATGGACGTAACATCCGTGACGTCACCCATTGGTTTGTTGACTGCTGCTCAGAGGCCAATAGTTTTGGATCTGAGCAGCGCCATCTTGAAAATTTCAGGCGCATGCCGGGAAAAATAAAAACACGGATTCTACTTATATGGGCATGAGGAGGGGCAAGAGGACGTAGCGGGGGAGGTTGCGAGGGCTGGATCTACCACAGTCTACACCGGCAACCTGGTGATGCTAACCAAGTTAGCTGTTACAACTATAACCACAAAACACCGGAGAAAACTGTCGGTGTGAAACAAGTTCACGGCTATTTCCTGCAGTCTATCTGTCCGCGCTCCTGAACCTGTGAACCTGTGAACCAATCAACCTGTCAATCACGACGTAGCCACGCCCTAATGCATACCCTGCTTTATCGTCAAATATAAAATCAGGGAGGCCAGCATTTCACAAATGAAAATCATACTGCATTGAAGAAGGCTTTAAACTAGCGATTGAGACCATAAACACATTTTGAAACGTTTACTGAGGTTAGAAATCAAGTGAGAAGTTGGTGAATTCTCCATTGACTTGTATAGAGACGGAAGTCTTTTTGACACCAAAACGGTCGCCCCCTGGTGGCCTTTTGATAGAATTCAGTTTTAAGTTACTTCCGCGTTGGCCTCATTTCAGAGGACCGGAGCTCCCCGCCTGATGTAAATCTGCTATCTGGTGAAATCTTGCTTAATATGTATATAATCTGGATTATAAACACTATAATTTATTTTAATTATTTTACTGATACCAGGTACATTAATAGTTTTCAAATAAATCATATTTTTGAACAAACAAGTTTAAAAGTCTGGAGAAAACTGTAATTTTGACACAGGTAAGGATGTTGTAAAGTATGAAAAAATCATAATAGAAAGGTGGTAAAAAAAACATTTAAGGTGGTTTTATTGTTAGTTTGACAAAGAAAGTGGAATTTGTATAAAATGATGTGTATTTTCAAAAATATGACCAAAGAACATAAAAGTGCCCGTAGTCTAAGAACCACCCATATGTGTGAACTAATAAAAACCTCTCTCTCTCTCTCTCTCTCAGACCCGCCTCCCGCCCCGCTGCCTTCACAGACATACCTGGAAATCTTCATCTACTGCCTGGGCTTCTTCATCATCATCATCCTCACCGCCACCGCCATCATCTGCAGACTTTGCTGCACGCCGAAGAAGAGCGACTTCCACAGCCAGCTAGCGGTGCAGAAACTAGCCAAAAGCATTCCTCTGAGGAGACAGGTGAGGCGTCTCTTTCTCCCTCCTCCCTCTGTCACATGTGTCTGAGTATAAAAACACTCACAGCTGCTCTGCCGCCGTCTACAGGTGTCGGTGGAGTCATCGTCTTCGCTGCAGTCCAGGATGTGTCTGATGCGTCAGTCTCGTCTCTCCAGCGCCGGCACCACCATCCTGGCAGGAGTGTCGGAGTACGAGCTGCCCTACGATCCTCTGTGGGAGCTGCCGAGAGACAGGTAGACAGAGTTCAGCTGTTTTTCATGGATACTGACATGATTTATAAGGGAGATAATTTCTTATAAAGCAACATTTATCTCCCATTTGAAAATGTATTCATTAGTTCATGTAGATTTTGGAATATAAAATAAACATATTTGATGAATAAAGTGGGTTTAATTGGTACTGTGACTCCATTTAAGCCCATGTGTGCTCCAAATAAGCCCACATCATGATTTATTTACTAAATATAATAAAAAAAATATTGATTTTAAAGAATTAAAATAAATAATAAAACATGTTAAATATTAAAACATGAGTAAAAAACCTCCTGAGCAAAATCTTAAAGGTGTGACTTCAGATGTAACCTCCTTTGTAATCATCATTTTCATCAGTAACTGGAACAGATTACATTTATTTTCTACTTAACCCTCCTGTTGTCCTCGAGTCAAGGAAGGAAGGGAGGAAGAAGGAAGGAAAGGGGGAAGGGAGGAAGTAGGAAGGAAAAGAGGGAGGAAGGAAGGAAAGAAGGAAGGAAAGATGGAAGGAAGGAGGGAGGGAAGGAAGGAAGAAAATGAGGGAGGAAGGGAGGAAAGGAAAGAAGGAAGAAGGAAGGAATGAAGGAAGAAGGAAGAAAAGGTGAGAGGGAGGAAGGAAGGGAGGAAAGAAGGAAGGATGGAATGAAGGAAGGAAGGAAAGATGGAAGGAAGAAAAGGAGGGAGGAAGGAAGGAGGGAAGGAAAGAAGGAAGGAAGGAAGGACAGACGGAAGGATGGGAGGAAAGAAGGAACAGTCAAAACAGACGGGGTCAATTTGACCCGGGAGGCCGACACAAAGGTTAAACACCAGCATATTGATTAGTGCAGTTTTAAACATTACCTCCTTTGTAATCATCATTTTCATCAGTAACTGGAACAGATACATTTATTTTCTACTTAACCCTCCTGTTGTCCTCGAGTCAAGGAAGGAAGGGAGGAAGAAGGAAGGAAAGGGGGAAGGGAGGAAGTAGGAAGGAAAAGAGGGAGGAAGAAGGAAAGGAAGGAAGGGAGGAAGAAGGAAGGAAAAGAGGGAGGAAGGAAGGAGGGAAGGAAAGGAGGGAGGAAGGAAGCAGGGAAGGAAGGAAGCAGGGAAGGAAGGAAAGGACAGAGGGAGGGAGGAAGAAAGAAGGAAAGGAGGGAGGAATGAAGGGAGGAAAGGAGGGAGGAAGAAGGAAGGAAAGGAGGGAAGGAAGGAAGGAAAGGAGGAAGGAAGGGAGAAAAGGAAAGAAGGAAGGGAGGAAGGACAGAGGAAAGAAGGAAGGGTGGAAGGTAGGGGGAGGAAAGAAAGAGAGAAGAAGGAAGGGAGGAAAGAGAGAGGAAGGAAAGAAAGGGAGAAGAAGGGAGGGAGGAAAGAAGGAATAGTAAAAACAGACAGGGTCAACGGGAGGGAGGACGACACAAAGGTTAAATTACATAATGCTTTATCTACTGTGTGTTTCTCTCAGGCTGACTCTGGGGAAACCTCTGGGAGAAGGCTGCTTCGGTCAGGTGATGCTGGCCGAGGCCGTCGGCGTCGATAAAAACAAACCCACACGCCTCTCCAAGGTAGCCGTGAAGATGCTTAAAGGTGAGACTGAAACATCTTGACGACTTAATTCAAGCTGCAATCAATGATAAACTTCATTATCAATTAGTTTGCCAATTAAATGATTAAATACGTCCATCATGGTTTCCAGAAGTGTGGAAAAAACTCAATTATAATCAGTTAACAGTGATGTAAACATGTGTTTTAGTGAAATGAATAGTTAATAGTTTTAATAAGATAGTATTTATGAGGATTTCTTTTTATGATGTAGCAGTGAAGACTGATGGCTCTAATGGTTATACAATAAACCCCACAGTTCCATAAAGTTCTGCTCATTTTCACTTTACATTAAATAACATTTAACCACCAAAAAGAAATGCAAAAACTTAAATTGACTAAAGAAACCCAAAAACTACCAAAAACAGACATAAAAATGACTAAAAAGAGACATAAATTGACTAAATAATCCTAAAAACCACCAAAATGAGATGCAAAAAAAACTATAAGAGACACAAATTGACTAAAGAAACCTAAAGACTACAAAAAATGACTAAAAACAACCTACAGTTAGTTTGAGTGACAGCTGCCATCTAGTTACCATGGTAACTTAGAGATGGAGTGACTAAAGAGACAAGCTACCAAAAAGAGACATTTCAATCATTATTGCTATGTTATATTTTCATGTCTTAGGTAAAATAGGACATGATATTGTGTGATAGGAGCTGTTTAGTGTTGTAAAAGCTAAAAAATACACTCTCTCTGCTCTCTAACAATTATTTTTAATATTGATTATAGTGCAGATTATTTTTCCATTAACTGAATAATGTAAAATGCCAAAGAGTATATCCAAAAGTTACAATCACTCATCATTAATTGATTATTGTAATAGTTGCTGATAGCTCTTCTCTTGATCCACTTAATGAGTGATTGATTTATTATTATTATTCTTACTATTTAATTATTTATCTTTGCCTGTTTGTTTCATGTAAAGTTCGTTTTTCTTTGTCTCATGAACTCAGTGTTGGGTTCAGGTTAGGGTGTCGACATGTTGTACTTTTGTAAGTGTCATCCTAACTTCCTGTTGTGTGCAGCGGACGCCACAGAGAAGGATCTGTCTGATCTGATCTCTGAGATGGAGATGATGAAGATGATCGGCAAACACAAGAACATCATCAACCTGCTGGGCGCCTGCACGCAGGACGGTGAGTGTGAGGAGGAGGAGGAGTGAGGAAGATGAGTTTTGATCAGTTTTAATAATTTGTAAACAAATGTTCGATGCAGGTTTTCAGCTCAATAAATGGAAGTTGCCATAAGGCCTTTTCCATAAAGGGCTCTAAAATGTAAATTACACTCAACAATCACAATGAAAAAGATGTAAAAAAACTCAACATATTAAGGTTTTTAATTAAAGTGTTAAAGGTTGGCTAAAGCAGAATCAGACCTGTTTGCATTTTTAATGACAGGACTTTAAGTGTTTTTAATTCATGTTTTAAACTGCATGCACTTTCTTTCTTTCTTTCTGTCACTAAAACTAAGTAAAATGTATTAATACAACGCTTTTCATAGACATGCGTCACAAAGTGCTTTACATAGTCAAGATAAAACATACAAAAAAGGTGATACAACTTTAAAATCTGTGCAATATCAATATCAGACTCAGGTATATTCATTCAACACCAATATTACTCTAATTCATAATGTTACTATTTTGATTTTATTGCTTGTGTACTTACTATTTATTGTTCTTTATTCTTTTTATTGATGCTCTTTCTATTTTTACTGTCCACTTTGCTGCTGTAATGCTGTAAATTTCCCCACTGTGGGATTTATAAAGGAATATCATATCTTATCTGTATGCTTAGAATAACAATAATGTAAGAAGTTAAAGAAATGAAAGTAAATGCTGACGCTTGGTGCCTACAAGTTACCCAAACACCTGGTTTAACAGATGTTTTTAGCTGTTTTTTAAATGCATAGAATCATTTCAGTTCAGTTCAGTTCAGTTCAGTTGCTTTTATTGTCTCCTAAGGGAAACTTGACTTGCAGACAGGTTAAAAAATAGACAACTATCAAAAAACATAATCACATGTAAAAACAAGACAGACAAATCACAAGCAACAATCAAGTCTGGCTGAATCGAAACCACTAAGAAGAGAATTTAAGACTGTGAATCAGTATTGTGCAAATTTAGCAGAGTTATCGCTCTGGGGACAAAGGAGTTTCTGGTCCTGTTACATTTATAAAAAGGAACTCTAAATCTCCGGCCCGAAGGGAGAGTCTCAAAATTGCAGTGGAGGGGCTGGCTCGCACAGTCTAGTATAGACCATAGACTGTATATAAGAAATGGATGTAACATCCGTGACGTCACTCATTGGTTTGTGGACTGCTGCTCGGAGGCCAATAGTATCGGATCTGAGCAGCGCCATAAAAAAATAAAAACACGGATTCTACTTATATGGGCATCAGGAGGGGCATGAGGCGCCCTCCTGAACCTGTGAATCAATCAACCTGTCAATCATGACGTAGCCACGCCCTAATGCATACCCTGCTTTATCGTCAAATATAAAATCAGGGAGGCCAACATTTCACAAATTAACATCATACTGCATTGAAGAAGGCTTTAAACTAGCGATTGAGACCATAAGCACATTTTGAAGGTTAGAAATATAGGGGGAAGTTGGTTAATTCTCCATTGACTTGTATAGAGATGGAAGTCCTTTTGACACCAAAACGGTCGCCCCCTGGTGGCCTTTTGATAGAATGCAGTTTTAAGTTACTTCCGCGTTGGCCTCAATTCAGAGGACCGGAAATCCCCGCCTGCTAGAGACCTAGCTTTATTGAGGACCTGCTTCTCAAAGATGGCTGTCAGAGAAGTCTGCAGGGTTCCAATAAGCTTACCTGCTACCTTCACATTGTGGCCCATTTGGTTTTTTATCCCTGACACAAATGCTACCAAACCAGGCGATAAAAGAAAAAGTAAGCACAGATTCAGTAAAAGACTTATAAAAAAGAGTCATCAGTTTCTTGTCCACATTAAAAGAATTCAGCTTTCTCAAGAAGTACAAACGTTGTTGTCCCCTTGGTCAGTGAATTCAATTTGACTCACTTTAATGTATGTGGGGAGGGTTGAGCAGGTTTGGGTTCTTCTAAGGTCAATAACCATGTCCTTAGTCTTAGAGGGATTGAGAAGGAGGAATGACTTGTCACACCACTGTACAAACTCATCTCACCCATGTTGAGACTCGTTTTTATGGAGACTGTAGATTGTAACGGTGTCACAACATATCAAAACCTCTCTGTTTCCGGTTTAATCCCAGTATATGTTTTTAACCACATGTCTTAAAGCTTGTTTAATCATGTTTGTATCACCTTAGAAATATTGAAGAATCTAATTTATTGCAACAGACTTTTTTTCTCTCATGTTAAAGGATTACAGACTGAGCCTTTAAACCAGAACTAAAGAAGCCCGATCACACCACATCTGTTTTAGCCTCTTTATACTGGATCCATGTAAATGCATAAAAGCATCAGTAGACTGTAACGGTGCAAGCAGAGCATTTCAGAGTTAAGGCGCAACAGCCTCAAATAAAAGGTCTAAAAGATGAACTAGGGATAGAAGTTGGAAACCAGCAATAGTTATAATCTCTGTATGCAGAACGTGGTGTGCTTCTATGTTAACTTGCTTTGTCCCTCTCAAATAAACTGTATAAAATGAAAATAAAATAAAAAGATGTGTGACTGATCGTCTCCTTTGTGTCTCCCAGGTCCTCTGTACGTGGTGGTGGAGTACGCCTCTCAGGGGAATCTGAGGGAGTTCCTCCGCGCTCGCCGACCCGCCGGGTTGGAGTACTGGAGCGGCCCGAGGCAGGTGACTCAGGACAGTCTGGAGATCAGAGAGCTGGTGTCCGCTGCGTACCAGGTGTCCAGAGGAATGGCGTACCTGGCCTCCAGGAAGGTCAGTGTTTACATCAGGCGGGGAGTTCCGGTCCTCTGAAATGAGGCCAACGCGGAAGTAACTGCAGTAAAACTGCATTATATCAAAAGGCCACCAGGGGGCGACCGTTTTGGTGTCAAAAGGACTTCTGTCTCTATACAAGTCAATGGAGAATTCACCAACTTCTCGCTTGATTTCTAACCTCAGTAAAGCCTTCTTCAATGCAGTATGATGTTCATTTGTGAAATGTTGGCCTCCCTGATTTTATATTTGATGATAAAGCAGGGTATGCATTAGGGCGTGACTACGTCGTGATTGACAGGTTGATTGGTTCACAGGTTCAGGAGCGCGGACAGATAGACTGCAGGAAAGAGCCGTGAACTTGTTTCACACCAACAGTTTTCTTCTGAGTTTTGGGGTTATAGTTGTAACAGCTAACTTGGTTAGCATCACCAGGTTGCCGGTGTAGACTGTGGTAGATCCAGCCCTCGCAACCTCCCCCTCTCCATCCTATTGCTCTTCCTGATGCCCATATAAGTAGAATCCGTGTTTTTATTTTTCCCGGCATGCACCTGAAATTTTCAAGATGCCGCTGCTCAGATCCGATACTATTGGCTTCCGAGCAGCAGTCCACAAACCAATGGGTGACGCGACGGATGTTACATCCATTTCTTATATACAGTCTATGGTTTCAGCTCATTTTTTTCTGTCTATTTGCAACTTTAGTGTCAAATTAAACAGCTTAATGCAAAGATGTGCGTCCATCAAACGGCAAACAGACACAGTTAGCTAGAGTTAGTTAATCTGCTGATATTGACACATCAGAAGTGGATGGAAACAAACATTAATGTACATTTTCTTCAAGACTGTGAATGTGTTGTGAACTCTGTGTTTTCCTCTCTGCTGTTCAGTGTATTCACAGAGATCTGGCGGCGAGGAACGTGCTGGTCACTGAAGATAACGTGATGAAGATAGCCGACTTCGGTCTGGCCCGAGACATCCACCACATCGACTACTACAAGAAGACCACTAATGTGAGACCAGACACTCTGCTGCAGGATAGAAAAATCTATAAAAAAAATATGAGCTGATTTAATATTGTTCTACTGAGAGTTGGTGGCTGATGTTTTAATCTTCCTGCAGGGTCGACTGCCAGTGAAGTGGATGGCGCCTGAAGCTTTATTCGACCGAATCTACACGCACCAAAGTGACGTGTGAGTCTTTAAAACTTATTGTGTGTATTTTTGTGCAGAAAGTTGTATTTCCTTAACACACACACACACATTTATTATTTATCTTTAGATGATTTTATTGTCATTGCACATAAAAATTCAACAAAACTGTAGCACTCCGATCTCAGCAACATACATAAAAATAAGAATATATGTATAAAAATATATGCATGTATATATAACAGAATAAATAAATATAAATACATGTATGTATAAATAGTAAGGTGCATCAGCTTATTATTTTCCTCATTAATTGATTTATAATTGTATCTATAAAATGCCCAGTGATGGAAGAAGGCTCAGATCCTTTACTGAAGTATCTATATAACAATGTAGAATTATTTGAGTATAAATATTCAAGATCCCACTTAAATAAAAGTTCATTAGTTTTATCAGCTAAAGTAAATGCTATAATAAGTGCTTAAAGTATTAAAAGTAAAAGTAATCGTTTTGCAGAATATCAGCCAAGTAAAAAAAGTTCTGTCCCTTAAACTTTGATTCATTTCTCTCAACTTTTAAAGTTTTTTTGTGTGAAATATTGTACAATTTTACGCCTTTGTGGCTCGAACAACTCAAAAAAACATCTGTGACGTGAAAAGAAGCCACGCGCCAAAAAGTTTGTGAACTACTGGTTCAATCTTTAACTTCACCTTTGTATTTTTTTCTTTCCGTAATCAACGTTCGTATTACTTCTAATAAAACTGAATATTTGTTATTGGATGCCAGCTCAAACCTGTCACAAGGTATCAAATCTGTCCGTGTCCTGTTTAATCCCAGTTTATGTTTTTAACCACGTCTTATCGTTCTGTTTAATCATGTTTTTATCACCTCAGAAATATTGAAACAGAAATGTGCTTTTATCTTCTTGCGCCTGAATTATTGCAACAGACTTTTTTCTCTCATGTTAAAGGATTACAGACTGAGCCTTTAAACCAGAACTAAAGAGGCCCGATCACACCACATTTGTTTTAGCCTCTTTATACTGGATCCATGTTTGTTTTGATTTTAACCCTCCTGTTGTCCTCGAGTCAAGGAAGGAAGGGAGGAAGAAGGAAGGAAAGGAGGAAGGAAGGGAGGAAGAAGGAAGGAAAGGAGGAAAGAAGGAAGGAAAGGAGGGAGGAAGGGAGGAAAGGAAAGGAAAGAAGGAAGGGATGAAGGAAAGAAGGAAGGTAGGAGGGAGGGAGGGAGAAAGGAAAAGAGGTAGGAAGGAAAGGAGGACATAGGAAAGAAGGAAGGGGGGAATGTAGGGGGGAGGAAAGAAAGAGAGAAGGAGGGAGGGAGGGAGGGAGGGAGGAAAGAAGGAAGAAAGGAAGGAAGGAGGAAGGAAGGACAGAAGGAAGGAAGAAAAGGGGATGGAGGGAGGAAAGAAGGAAGGGAGGAAAGAGAGGAAGGAAAGAAAGAGAGAAGGAGGGAGGGGAGGAAAGAAGGAACAGTCAAAACAGACGGGGTCAATTTGACCCGGGAGGACGACACATAGGTTAGGATCTAGCTTAAGATCCTCCAGCCTGAAAACTAAAGAGATAAGCCCCGAAATGAAAAATACTGAAAACCTGGCTCATCTGAACTGCTGATTTCTGCTTTGAAGACTCTGTGAGACCTTCAGGTACATATTCGATGTCTGAGAGTCTTTGTGTTTGTCTCCTTTGTCAAACTGCTGCAGTTGGTCATTCGGAGTCTTACTTTGGGAAATCTTCACGCTTGGCGGGTCTCCTTACCCCGGAGTCCCTGTGGAGGAGCTGTTCAAGCTGCTAAAGGAGGGACATCGCATGGAAAAACCCTCGGCCTGCACCCAGGAGCTGT
This sequence comes from Scomber scombrus, assembly GCF_963691925.1. NCBI lineage: Eukaryota > Metazoa > Chordata > Actinopteri > Scombriformes > Scombridae > Scomber > Scomber scombrus. Next base: position 23,993,866 of record NC_084984.1, read on the forward strand.
GAGTCCTCGTCACAGTCACTAAATCTGTGTTTAAGCTCTGAATAACATTTAACCCTTCTGTTGTCCTTGAGTCAAGGAAGGAAGGGAGGAAGAAGGAAGGAAAGGAGGGAGAGAGGGAGGGAGGGAGGAGAGGAGGGAGGGAGGGAGGGAGGGAGGAAGGAAGGAAAGGAGGGAGGAAGGAAGGAAGGAAAGGAGGGAGAAAGGATGGAAGGGAGGAAGAAGGATGGAAAGGAGGGAGGAAGGAAGGATGGAAGGGAGGAAGGAAGAAGGAAGGAAAGGAGGGAGGAAGGATGGAAGGAAGGAAAGGAGAAAGGAGGGAGGAAGGAAGGAAGGAAAGGAGGGAGGAAGGAAGCATGGAAGGGAGGAAGAAGGAAGGGAGGAAGAAGGAAGGATGGAAGGGAGAAAGAAGGAAGGAAGGGAGGAAGACGGAAGGATGGAAGGGAGGAAGAAGGAAGGAGGGAAGGAAAGGAGGGAGGACAGAGACAGGAAGGAAAGAAAGATAGAAGGGGGAGGGAGGAAAGAAGGAATGAAGGGAGGAAAGAGAGAGGAAGGAAAGAAAAGGAGAAGGAAGGAAGGGAGGAAAGAAGGAACAGTCAAAACAGACGGGGTCAATTTGACCCGGGAGGACGACACAAAGGTTAAGTGTCTCACAGCCAACCTTGAATATACTGAGCTGTAAAAGGCAGAATGATCAGTTTACTGCAGTGTTTTTATATTAAATCAGTTCAAGTATGTTAGGATTTCATATTTCTTGTATTTCTCAAAACAATGTTCTTACCTTCACAGATGTATTTTTAATTATGTGGTGAACTTTAGAACATAAATTAAGAAAAATTGAGTTAAATTTGTTTAGATTATATTAAAGGTATAAAGGAAGAGGCCTGAAGAAGAGTTAAAGAACATCTAACTCATAAAACTGTCAAATAAGTAATTTATGTCACTAAATTAAGATCTTTTTAATGAAATATTGCAATTAATGATTATTTGTATTATTAATTAATGTTGATTTTTTTTATTTTTTGGTTTTTCTTGATTAACCCATTAGATGTTTGGTTCATAAAATGGTGAAAAATGTCTTAACCTTTGTGTCGTCCTCCCGGGTCAAATTGACCCTGTCTGTTTTGACTGTTCCTTCTTTCCTCCCTTCCTTCCTTCTGTCCTTCCTCTCTCTTTCCTCCCTTCCTTCTTTCCTTCCTTCCTCACTTCCTCTTTTCCTTTCTCCCTCCCTCCCTCCTACCTTCCTTCCTCCCTTCCTTCTTTCCTTTACTTTCCTCCCTCCTTTCCTTCCTTCTTCCTCCCTTCCTTGCTTCTTCCTCCCTTCCATCCTTCCTTCCTCCCTCCCTTCCTTCTTTCCTCTGTCCTTCTTTCCTTCCTTCCTCCCTTCCTTCCTATTTTCCTTTCTCCGTCCCTGCCTCCTTCCTTCTTTCCTCCCTCCTACCTTCTCTCCTTTCCTCCCTTCCTTCCTTCCTCGCTCCTTTCCTTCCTACTTCCTCCCTTCCTTGCTTCTTCCTCCCTCCCTTCCATCCTTCCTTCCTCCCTCCCTTCCTTCCTTCTTCCTTCCTTGACTTGAGGACAACAGGAGGGTTAAAGAAAGAAATCAGAGAATTCAGGCATTTCTTGATGATACAAAAAGTGAAATCTAAATTTTTGTTTCTGTCGACTAATCAATAAATCTGCTGATCGCTGCAGGTTTATTCTGCAGGTTTCTACACAGGATCTGTCTTCTAATAAATCCTTATACCACTGTGTGTTTCTTCAGGTACCTGATGATGAGAGACTGCTGGCACGCTGTCCCGTCTCGCAGACCAACTTTCCAACAGCTGGTAGAAGATTTAGACCGCACGCTGTCTCTCATGGCTAACCAGGTAATGGACTGTTTAGTAAGACTTTTAACCACATTAGCAGCTTATGTTTGTCTGTCCAATGCTGTGCTCTAGATTCAAATATCCCAACAGTTGTCATATTGTCACATCCTGGTGTAGTTCATGTTTTATTTTTGTTAGTTTTACATCCTGTGTTTCCCCTGCCTTAGTTGATTACCTCATGTGTTTCACCTGTCTTGTTTCACTCACCTGTGTCCTGTTTAGTTATTACCCCATCATGTCTATATAGGTTTTGGGTTTCAGTTCAGTCTTTATCTGAGTCTCTGTGTTGTTTTGCACTGTGTGTTTTTGCCAGTGTTCATTCGGCCTGTGTTCTGCTGTTGAGTTTCTACTGAGTTAGTTATTAAAGTTCGTGTAGGTCTATACTCTGCGTATATTGGCTGCTTTTGGGTCCACCTGCTCAGCAAACCGTGACAGTTATCTGTTCAGACATTCATGATCCCCAGAGGATGAATCCTGCTGACTTTGGTGATCCACTGACTTTTTTCTTTAACGCCACCATGATGACCTCATGGTGGCGTTGCATACGCTTTGTTTAAGTTTTATAATATCTGTTCACTGCATTCACAAAGTTCCTGTCAAACATTCTTGATTCCTACTGGATTCATTTTAATAACTTTGGTGATCATCTGATTATTTATTTAGTCTCAGCAGTTCATGAAACAGTCACCAAATGTAATCGATAGACTCGGGCTAAATTAACTAATTTATTGTCTTCTTGTCTTCTTGTCTATCTTTTGTTCACTTTCAGCAAGGGCTACTAAATAAAGAAATAAAGACCCAATATGCTGACAAAATTTTTTAAAAGCTTGGCAGAAATATTGTAACGAACTGGGCCACGTTACTGTTATGTGTGTTATTAAAAAAGAGAGATTAAGCCCAGATACTTAAGTCACTCCGTTCATTTCTCTCCTGACAGTCTTGTTCAGTCAGTCATACTTTCGATAGTTTTGATACTACTTGTTGTTGATTAATTTCGGTCAATACCTTAAAGGTGTCGAGTACCGATAGGCAGCTCTAATGGACGTGATTGTTCCACTTTTTCGTGACAATATATTTCAGTTGGAAATATCTTTCATGCCTTAACTACAGTATGTTTTTCTGTCAGGTAGGACTCAAACTTTTACAACTCACTGTTAAAACATAATGTTCTGGTTAGTGTTAGATGAAGATCACGGCTTGGGTAAAATGATTACGTACACAGTAATGTTAATTCCTTAAAGTTAAAGCAACTTCATCGTCATGGTGACCCAAAAAAAGTCCCAACTTGTGGTTTGAGGCAAACAGCAAAGTCCAGTTTTTGCAGCTTATCTATAAACATCCACCCAACACTTTACCTCCAAACACTTTATATAGACCTCAAAGATGGTGTCTGCAGGCACGAAATACACTTCCAATTTAAATACTTCAGTTTGATAATCGTGCTGAGTGTCACGAAAAAAATGAAGAAAATTCATGTCCACGTACACGAATTTATAGATGAAATTTTGTGACTATTTCACGAACTGTAGCAATACCAAGTTATCAACATTTTAAAGGACCAGTCTATGAGATTTACTGGCATAAATGGAAAATAATATTCATAAGTTTGTTTTAATTAGTGTACGATCAACTTAAATAAGAATCATTGTGTTTTCGTTACCTTAGAATAAGCCTTAGCGGGATTGAGTCCAGGTTCCTTTAATTTGTCCAACACACACACAGCAAAACTATACTGTAACTAACTGTACTTTGTTTTTAGGGCTTTAACTAATCTTAATAAAATTGTATTAATATCTCAGTTATTTTATTACTCTGACTCATTTTGTCTATAAAGTGGTGAAACATGTCGGATCACTGTTTCCCAAAGCCAAAGACGAAACTTTAAATGTCTTCTTTCCCCAAACCAACAGTCCAACAACCCAAATAATCAAACTTCTCCCAGTTTGTTCAGTTTGGTTTAAACTAACTAACAATTATTGATTTAATTTTCAGATTATTTTCTCAATTTATCGATTTGTTTTGACTATAAAAAATTTCTGAAAATGGAAAAAAATGTTGATCAATGTTCCCCAAAGACCAAAAAAACGTCCTCAGATGTCTTAGAAACCAGATAATATTCACATTTAAGATGCTGGTACCTAAAAAAAATGGACTCAAAATGATTAATTAATAATCAAAATAATCTGTTTTTAATTTAATAGTTAGCAGCTAATCAATTAATCGACTTATCGTTGCAGCTCTGGAGCTAACACAGTGCTGCAGTTATTAAAAACTGGTTTATTTTCTCTTTTATAGTCATTTTCTTAATAGATTTTATCCTGTTATATTGACTAATGAAAGGTTGTGATAGATTTGGTGTCTGAAACTTGATGTTGCTGCTTCTCTTGGCCAGATATTTAATCTCAGTGAAGTTTTTCCTAGTAAAATAAATATTAAATAAAAAAATAACATCTGGAATAACAGAGTGAACGTCTCTTCAGTGTTTTTGGAGAAGCTCAGGGATGAAAAGTTCCTGTGTGAATTTTGCTTTTCTTCTTTTCTAACATTTTTTAGAGGCTCACTGGAGTAAAATATGTTGAAATAAAATATATCTGAACATGAATAATAATAATAATTCTCTCTTCCTCCTCAGGAGTACCTGGACCTGGCCGTTCCTCTGGTCCAGTATTCTCCCATCGGCTCGTTGGCCTCTACAACATACTCCACATAAGCGCAGTGGGACGTTTTCCCTTCCTGGATCACCTGCATCCCGGTTTCCTCTGCTGCACGGCGGCGGTCTCAGACGACGACGACGAGGAGCTGAAGACAAGCTGCTTCACCGTCGTCCATCACAGCAGCCTGATGTGAGGAACAGCTGGACTCAGACTCCCCAGCTCGGCCTCAGGAAGCAGCTCATTCATAAAGAGACGACGGGTGTAAAAAAAAAAATAAAAATAAAAAAAGACTGGGTTCACAGCGACAGACTGTGAGAGACAAGACACTTTAGTTCATCCTGCGCTGCATCCGTCGCATTAGCGCTTTGGTTTGTTGTTAATAATAATAAATAATAATAAAATAATGTTCTCAGTGTGAATATTGTACATAATAGTTTGTGTTATATGGAAGATCAAACTGGAAAAGAGATAAAAAGAGGACTGGACTTTTTTTTTTAAAACAATGATTGAATAGATTATTTGTGTATTCATTTATTTCTCAGTTTATATTATATTGTGTATTTTTTTTGGATCCTCCACAGTTATATAAAGCTGCCAAAGATCATGTCAGTGTTGCACTTATCCTCCAGCAGAACATGCTTCTAGTTGAATGTGTATAATAATAATAATAATAATAATAATAATAACTGATTAACAGTATTAAAATCCTTTTTAAATTTGTAAATTGGATTTATTTCATGATTAAATGTTTTTATGTATCATCAACCTTAACCCTCCTGTTGTCCTTGAGTCAAGGAAGGAAGGGAGGAAGGAAAGGAAGAAGGAAGGAAGGTAGGAGGGAGGGAGGTAGGAAGGAGGGAGGGAGGGAGGAAAGAAGTAAGGAGGGAGGGAGAAAGGAAAAGAGGAAGGAAGGGGGAGGAGAGAAGGAGGGTGGGAGGGAGGGAGGAATGAAGGAAAGAAAGAGGGAGGGAAGGAGGAAAGAAGGAGGGAGGCATGAAGGAAGAAAGGGGGATGGAGGAAGGAAGGGAGGAAAGAAAGAAAAGGAGGGAGGGAGGAATTTAGGAAAGAAGAAAGGGGGATGGAGGAAGGAAAGAAGGAATGGAGGAAAGAGAGGAAGGAAAGAAAAAGGGAGGGAGGAAGGACAGTTGGAAGGAAGGGAGGAAAGAAGGAACAGTCAAAACAGACAGGGTCAATTTGACCCGGGAGGACGACACAAAGGATAAAGGACGAGTCTTAAACCAAACAGTCAGGAGCCCGAATGAACATTAAAGCAGTTTTTCTTATAGAGACACAAAATGAATAAATATGAACATTTAAATGCCCAGAATCTTATATTCCTGAACACAGACTCTCTCCTTTATCTATTCATATTCACACATTTATTTTACTGTTTAAAACCATACAGACAAAACACTCAGTTATGACTAGAGCTTCGACTAATAGTCACTTAACTATTTTAATAATCGATTAATCAATTTGAGGACTTGGACTTTTTCTCTTGGGTTTTTCATACGACTTCAATTACGAGATTTCACCAAAATAATTATTTATATATGAGCAACTAGCCTGCACATACCCAAGTATAATGTCAATCAGTAAATGAATAAAGATAAATACACGAGTGGGGGTGAAAATAAATAAATAATAGTAATAAATAAGTAAGTAAGTAAATAAATAGAATAACAGATGAGGACAGTATTACAGGCTGTACTATTTACATACAATAAGAATGGCTTCCAGGTCTTTTCAGAAGATTTGGGGAATGTTTTAAATAAAAAATGCCAAAACGTTACTCGGGTTCAAAATCTACTTTAAAGACTTTAATAGTTTTATTTCATATTGAGCTCATTTGCTGTAAAGTTGTGTTTTTATCAGACTGTGAACAGTAAACAGTAAACTGAATGACAGGTTGTGTAATTACATCATTGGAGAACTGTAAGACTTCTTATTTTCTTTAATAATCATAATAATAGTGATTGATCAGTGTGGAGCAGCAATGACTGGTTATACCGAACTACTGTAATAATCGATTCATCATTTTGAGTCTTATTTTTAACCCTCCTGTTGTCCTCGAGTCAAGGAAGGAATGGCGGAAGAAGAAAGGAAAGGAGGGATGAAGGAAGGAAAGGAGGGAGGGAGGGAGGGAGGAGGGAAGGAAGGTAGGAAAAGAGGGAGGAAAGAAGGAAGGAAGGAGGGAGGGAAGGAAAGGAGGGAGGAAGGTAGGAAGGATGGAAGGAGAGAGGGAGGAAAGAAGGACTGAAGGAAGGGAGGAAGGAAAGAAGGGAGGGAGGAAAGAAGGACAGAAGGAAGGGAGGAAGGAAAGGAAAGGAAGGAACAGTCAAAACATACGGGGTCAATTTGACCCGGGGGGACGACACAAAGGTTAAAGAAGAAAGCCTGAATTAAATGTGAATATTTGTGTTATATTTGAGCAGTTGAGGACATCATTTTTGATTTTTTTGGACTGGATCGACTTTCTTTTTTTCTTTTTTTTTAACCATTTTCTGACGTTTTAAAGAACAAACAACTAATCGATTGAGAAAATGATCAACAGATTAATTGATAATTAAAACAAGTTGTAGCCCTAAAACTTACTCAACTTCAATGCAATTAAACTAAAATGGCATAAAATAGTAGAAAAACATGCATATTAATATTTCCTGAAGCCCAAGCGAACATATTCAGATGACTCGTTTAGTATAAAACACAAAGATGTTGAGTTTACCGACGCTGGAAACTGGAAAACCAGCAAATATTCACATCTGAGAAGCTGCTCGGAGATCATTTTTGACATTTTTTGCCATTAAAAAATGATTTAACCCTCTTTTATTTCTCTGTGACAGTAAACTGGATATCTTTTGGGAAAACGCTGACAGACATTTTTCACCATTTTCTGACATTTTATAGACCAAATAATTGATTAATGAGGAGATGTTAATGTATAATGCAGCCATAGTTGAAATCAAGTGTCCAGAAAATGAATGTAAGGCAATGTAAAGTCCTCAGAAGTGATGGAAACATGTATGTGTGTGTGACCCTGCAGAGGAAGTCGCAGAGAGCCTCCAGCAGGAACCCTCCTTGTTTTTGTGTGTGTGTGTGTGTGTGTGTGTGTGTGTGTGTGTGTGTGTGTGTGTGTGTGTGTGTGTGTGTGTGTGTGTGTTGGACAGAGAGGGATGAGTTGTGGGGGGAAGACGCTGTTCACCATCCATCACACACACACAGTTTGTCTCTGTGGAGCCTGCAGCAGCGTTTTCTTCCCACAGAGAGGAAACGGAGAGGAAACGCTCTGTTACAGACGACCGGAGGCTTCATGCATCATGTAGTTGTGTCTGTCTGACATGTTATTCTGTGTGTGTGTGTGCGTGCAGCTCCGGGCTGACATCACAAACAAATACCTGCTGTTCAGAGTGTTTTGTTACAGGCTTGTTACACTTTGCTCTCTCCCTCATCTCTCTCCTTCTTGTTTTCTACGATAACACCATCAATCCACACTGAGAGGGCTGAAAGTCTCAATCTTTTCCTGGGAAAGTTTGCACATGTTCAGACCCTCCATAAACATCTCTCTTTAAGATGTTGAGCTTTTTAACACATAGAACCCAATTTAAAGGATGAGTGTGTCTTAAACCAGCAGTCAGGTGTCCATACTGTATGAACAGTTAAGAGATTTTTTCCTCTCTGTAATCATTCCTCCTGTTCATACTGACTATTAAAATATCTCCTTCAAATGTGCTTTCAATGTAAAGTGATGCATTTAAAGTAGATGATCAGCTTCTATTGAGCTTCATCAGTCTGAGTTAGTCATATCAAGTGATATCTGACACATTTACAGTCTTTTTAGCATCAGATTCCCTCTTAGTGTTTCCCTGTTGAGCTGTGGTGGAAGTATAGTAACAAAAAGACGTTGCTACTAAAAACACTGTAACGTTGAAACATAGAAGATGAAGACTCATTTGGACGCTGAAGTGGCTGTGGATTTAGTCCTCCATCACTTCCATTGTAAGTGCATTATGAAGAGATCTTCTAATGGTCAGTATGAACAGGAGGAATCATTACAGACACATTAACACACTTAATGTTCATCTGGGCTCCTGAATGTTGGTTTAAGACACACATGAAACACTGTGAACATGTCCTATTACAATAAAAGTACTGCAGTATTATGAGTGATGTAGTATGCAGTATTACAGTAAAAGTACTGCAGTATTATGAGTGATGTAGTATGCAGTATTACAGTAAAAGTACTGCAGTATTTCTAGAAAAGCCTCACAGAGTCTCAGAGACGATTCAAATCTTGTTTTCTTCGTCTTTCTTTTAATTTTTCAACTTTAATTTTAAGGGTGGTTCACTTTATTCTGTTTATTTCTATTTGAGTCACAGTTTGCTCGCCTGCTTCTTTGCACACTCAGGAGCTGTGTGTGTTTTCTCAGAGTTAACAGCTCTAATTCCTGGAAATGAGGGCCGTAAAAACATCTGTGACACCTCAGCAGATATGAGCCTGCTGAGGATGAGTCTGTGCTGCTCAGCCGGTCGGAGGTTAATGAGGCGTGACGCGGAGGTGAGGAGCCATTATGGGTCATTAGCAGGTGAGACAGATGGCAGAGTGAGAACCATCACTGTGTCATTTAACCCTCCTGTTGTCCTCGAGTCAAGGAAGGAAGGGAGGAAGAAGGAAGGACGGATGGAATAAAAGGAAGAAGGAAGAAGGGAGGAAGAAGGAAGGAAAAGAGGGAGGAAGGAAGGGAGGAAAAGGGAAGGCAAGGAGGGAGGGAGGGAGGGAGGAAGGAAGGGAGGAAGAAGCAAGGAAAAGAGGGAGGAAGGAAGGAAAGGACGAAGGAAAGGAGAGAGGAAGGAAGGAAGGAAGGTAGGAGGGAGGAATGAAGGACGGAAAGAAGGACAGAAGGAAGGAAGGAAAGAAAGAGAGAAGGAGGGAGGGAAGAAGGACAGACGGAAGGAAGGAAGGAAAGAAGGGAGGAAAGAATGAACAGTCAAAACATACTGGGTCAATTTGACCTGGGAGGACGAGACGAAAGTGTTTTAATGATCCATCCTCATCCTCACACAGCTGCACACCTTCATCCTTTACGTGAATCTGATAATTTAACATGTGGAACTGAATAAATACTGAGTTACCTTTTAAATAAATATCAGAATAAAGGAGGAAAATGAAAGTTAAGAAGAAAAACTGATCACTGAAGAATGGTTTTTACAGGCAGGATCTCCACCTGGTGGCTGCTCTGTGAACTGCAGGAAGGAAGTGGAGCATTCAAAGGACAAGCTGACACAAGGAGAGAGTTTTTAAAATAAAAATTCAATTAATTAAGTATTTTTTAATTGGTTAATTCATTCATTTCATTCAGCTACTTATCTGGATCCAGGTCATATTAATTGATTCATTCTATTATAAGGAATTATATATAAATGTATTTTTAATTAATAATTGTGTCAGCTGGTTTCTCGTCGTTTAAAGAAAATATTCAGTTTTTCAACTTAAAACAACAGTCAAGAGTCCATAAGATCATTAAAGCTGAAGAAAGAAAGAAAGAAAGAAAGAAAGAAAGAAAGAAAGAAAAAAGAGGAAGAAAGAACAAGTAGTGGGAGGAAGAGGACGTTGAAAGAAAGAAAGAAAGAAAAAGGGGAGAAAAGTAAGAAAGAACAAGGAGTAGGAGGAGAATTAAAGAAAGAGACAGAAAGG
>NC_084984.1:24004276-24059276 GCF_963691925.1 Scomber scombrus
ACAACGTTTTTATGGTTACTCCACTTAGACATTTTTGCCATAATCCTCTAATATATTCTCTCAAAATGGATTAAAAGCAGAAATTTGATGCTGGGTCCACAAAAAAAGAATGTGTGCAAGTTATTCATACGTTTATTTTCATATTTTAACCCTTTAACAACACTAAATTCTCAATAAAACACCATATCAACTAGTTTGGCATGATCTTACATTATAACTTTTTATATTAAATAAAGGTAATGGAATACAAATATTACATTTCATCTGGGGAATCATGGAGATCAGGAAACATTTACATGTTTTAAATCAAGTCATTATTAGTATAAGTCCACTTAAATACACTGTAGGTGATATTGTAATGTAATATTTATCATTCTTTTGTGGTTACACCATTTGACATTTTCAGGAGAATTCAGTCTTACTTTTGGTAAAAAATGGTGCAAATGTCATTTCAAATGATATAAAACCAACAAAAATACTAAATGTACATTTTAACAAAGCTGATGCTGCTTTTAAAACTATTTATTAAGATATTTTTGAATTGATCATCTTACCAACCTTTATTTGTCACTTACCAATATAATTACCATTACCGTTATTAGACTTTTCACCTTTTTCCGAGACTTTATGACCCAATCAACTTATCGGTTTATCAGCAAAATAACCAACAGATTTGGTTAATAATAAAAAATAATTGTATATAACTGAGCAGAGTTTGTATTTGAGCTGTTCAGATTTTTTATATTTCCATCACTAGCCCAGTTACGCAATGTTCGTAAAACACACACTAACCTCTCCAGAGTCATGTAAAAAGAAATAAATAAATAAAAAACTCACATTGAGGCTCGTTAAAGCAGCTCAGCTTCATTTATTTCCATCCAATCTTACATCAGTTCCTCTGATTTATTACAACGCTGTAAAACACTCAGTCACATGCAAGAAGCCACAAACAATAGGATGTTATTGTCAGAGAGTGTTTCTGTGAAAATACCACAATAAAAACTATGAGAGGAATTCAAGCCGCCGCCTCAATGAAGTGCTCGTTACAAGCAGACCAAACATGAAGGAGGAAATCTGCTGGACGTGCAGAACGGTCATTTAGTCAGATTTAAGTCATGCTGTTTGTCTAAAAATGGAAAAGAAACAAAAAAAACATCTAATTATGCAGCTCGAGTGCAAAAAAAAGCACTAAAAAGACTTTTATTTTTTTTGTTAGTGCTGCTTTGTCTGTTTTTGAGCTTTAAATAACCTTCCTTCTTTCCCTCCATCCCCCTTTCTTCCTTCCTTCTGTCCTTCCTCCCTCCTTCTTTCCTTCCCTCCTTCCTTCCTTTTTTCCTTCCTTCCTCCCTTCCTTCTTTCCTCTATCCTTCTTTCCTTCCTTCCTCCCTTCCTTTCTCCCTCCCCTCTTTCCTTTTTTCCTCCCTCCGTCCTACCTTCCTTCCTTCTCAAACTCACTTTTTGCAAAAATACTCACTAGATATTATTAAACCAATAGAACAACCTCATTCTTAACATATTACGATTATTTGTTTTGTACAATTATTACCTTTTTAAAAAGATATTAACAGCTTTTCTCAAAATAGCACAACTTTATTCTACTCTTAAATAACTACTTACTTTTATTTTATGTTCTTTACTCCAAATGTTCGAACTTCTTAAATCCATCCGAACACGTTGGAGCTGAATTTATTACAAAATCACAACTTTATTCTTTACATTTTATAGTTATTTTTGTAAAATTACGACTTAATTCCTGTGATATTATGACTTTCTTTCTTAAAATAGTACAACTTTATTGTGTAAATTTATATCAATTTTGACATATTACAATTCAACTCATAAAATAACAACTTTTACAACTTGTACTGTTTTACTCATAATTACATTTTTCTTAAAAATCTTGACTTGATTCTTAAAATATTTTTTTTCTTATCAGTGTTACTACGATTATACTGCGATATAATGATGATTATATTTTTACACCATGTTTAATGTTGACTGTTTCTCACGTCAGAGTTTTGGATGTAAACATTCATAAGAAATAAAAAAGCTCTCTCAGTTATGGCTTCACTTCCTCTTTCCAGAGTCCTGTTTCCACCGTGTGTCTTGTTCCCTCATCACTCAGATATTAGTCACTTCCTGTTAAAACTCAGCGTCCCAACCAGACTCGTCATCAGGAGGAGGTTCCTCCATGTCTTCTGGGAAATAGTCGAAGTTGCTGTTGTCCAGTGGCCCGTCCACCTGAGATAAAGACACAGCATGTTAACATTCCTGTCGTCCTCCCGGGTCAAATTGATCCCGTCTGTTTTGACTGTTCCTTCTTTCCTTCCTTCCTTCCTTCAGTCTGTCCTTCCTCCCTCCCTCCTTCTCTCTTTCTTTCCTTCCTCTCTCTTTCCTCCCTTCCTTCTTTCCTTCCTCCATCCCCCTTTCTTCCTTCGTTATGTCCTTCCTCCTTCCCTCCTTACTTCCTTCCTTCTTTCCTTACTCCATCCCCTTTCTTCCTTCCTTCTGTCCTTCCTCCCTCCCTCCTTCTTTCCTTCCCTCCTTCCTTACTTCCTTCCTCCCTCCCTCCTTCTTTCTTTCCTCCCCTTCCCTTCCTCCCTCTCTCTTTTCCTTTATCTCTCACTCCCTCCCTCCTACCTTCCTTCTTTCCTCCGTCCTTCCTTTCCTTCCTCCCTTTCTCCCTCTTTTCCTTCCTTCGTCCTTCCTCCCTTCCTTCTTTCCTACCTTCTTCCTCCCTTCCATCCTTCCTTCCTCCCTCCCTTCCCTCCTTCCTTCCTCCCTCCTTTCCTTCCTTCTTCTTTCCTCCCTTCCTTTCCTTGTTTCCTTCCTCCCTTCCTTCCTCCTTCCTCCCTCCTTCCTTCCTTCTTCCTCCCTTCCTTCCTTGACTCGAGGACAACAGGAGGGTTAAATCTTTCCTCTGTGTGTGTTTTACATCACAGAGACTGGAGATAACTCACCGTGGGAGTGAACGGAGAGTCTACGGTTCCCTGGCGGAGGCCGTCCCAGTTGAAACCCTCAAACCACCTGAAGGACAAGGACATGTTGCCATGACTACAGCCTTTTCTCCCACATAAAAGCGTTCAGAGTAAAATCTATTGATAAGTGTGGTTACTGTCTCACTTGTGTTTCTGGATGTCCTTCACTCCGTTTTTCTGATTTCCCAGCCGCTCTGAGGGATTGTCCCTGTGAACACACTCACAGTATAAAGATGTTTTCACAGACAATGAGCCGTCTGTTCTACTCAGAGTACATCCACATCAATCCAATTAAAAGCCACATCTCCAGCTCTATATGTATATTTGTGGCTCTACTGGAATATCTTTGCATGATTTCCAGTTAAAGACTTAGAGACAGTAGAAAGAAACAACAGAAACAAAGAGTTCATAGCAGGTTGAAGCCTCAGTTTTGACTTACAGGCAGCATTTCTACATAAATTCACCTCAAATTTTGGATGTTTTGATATCAGAACAGGATATAAATGACAGAAAACCAGAAAAAATGTCATCTTTTTTTTTTCTTTTTCACCGATTTTTGTTGCCTCCTTCTTAAATCTCAGCTGGATATTTCAGCTTTTGCAAAGCGATGATATAAGCTGCGCAGCGAGGGTTTAAACTGTGTGCTGGTAAATTTAAGAAAGCCTTGAACTGAACTGACGAACACAGGCTTTATGTTGAGTTTGTCAGACTACGTCACAATTATAAAATAATCTCCAGAAGCTTCAGAGCGACTGCTGTCGTGTTTATGAGAGGCAATTAAATTAGTGTTTAATACAACTTCCATTTTATGTCAACAGAAACAGAAACATGTGCAAATGAGAACAACTGAATAGTGAATTTAGCTGCATTAACCCTCCTGTTGTCCTCGAGTCAAGGAAGGAAGGGAGGAAGAAGGAAGAAAAGGAGGAAGGAAGGGAGGAAGAAAGAAGGAAAGGAGGAAGAAGGAAGGAAAGGAGGGAAGGAAGGAAGGAAGGAAGGAAGGAAGGATGAAGGAAGGTAGGGAGGAAAGGAAAGAAGGAAGGGAGGCAGGAAAGGAAGGAAGAAAGGTCGGAGGAAATAAGGAAGGAAGGAAGGTAGGAGGGATGGAGAAAGGAAAAGAGGAAGGGAGGGAGAAAGGAAAAGAGGAAGGAAGGAAGGAAAGAAGGAAAGAAGGACAGAGTAAAGAAGGAAGGGAGGAAGATAGGGGGAGGAAAGAAAGAGAGAAGGAGGGAAGGAGGAAAGAAGGAAGGGAGGAAGGAAAGAAGGAAGGGAGGAAGGAAAGGAAAGAAGGAAGGAGGGAAGGAAAGAAGGAGGGAGGGAGGAAGGAAGGACAGAAGGAAAGAAGAAAGAAAGAGAGAAGGAGGGAGGGAGGGAGGAAAGAAAGAGAGAAGGAGGGAGGGAGGAAGGAAGGAACAGTCAAAACAGACGGGATCAATTAGACCCGGGAGGACTACACGAAGGTAAAAACACAGTATAAGTGATTATCGGTGGCAGGAGGCGTTAAGAAGATAACTTTCTATTCTCACATTTTAAACCTCAGTAAAACTAATAATATTCTGTTTTTATGTGGACTAAGGTCTGAGGTGCTCGGTCCACCTGCAGAGGCGTTTGATTAGGTTAGCGCCGCTCTTGGTGATCTTCTTTGGAAACTCGATCATGTCGATGCCTCTCAGGATGATGTTATACGTCTTCATGGGGTCAGAGCCTGAAAACGGAGGGCTGGAGACAGAAAGTAGAAAAACAAAAAGACTTAAACCCTCCTGTTGTCCTCGAGTCAAGGTAGGAAGGGAGGAAGAAGGAAGGAAAGGAGGAAGAAGGAAGGAAGGGAGGAAGACAGTAGGAAGGGAGGAAGAAGGAAGGAAGGGAGGAAGAAGGAAGGAAAGGAGGAAGAAGGAAGGAAAGGAGGGAGGAGGGAAGAAGGAAGGAAGGAAAGGAGGAAGAAGGAAGGAAAGGAGGGAGGGAGGAAGAAGGAAGGAAAGGAGGGAAGGAAGGGAGGAAAGGAAAGAAGGAAGGAAGGACGGGAGGAAGGAAGGAAAGAAGGACAGAATAAAGAAAGAAAGGAGGAAGAAGGAAGAAGGAAGGAAAGGAGGGAGGAAGAAGGAAGAAGGAAGGAAAGGAAGGAAAGGAGGGAGGAAGGAAGGGAGGGAAGGGAGGAAAGGAAAGAAGGAAAAAGGTAAGGGAGGAAGGAAAGGAAGGAAGGAAGAAAAGGGGATGGAGGAAGGAATGAAGGAAGGGAGGAAGGAAAGGAGGAAGAAGGAAGGAAAGGAGGGAGGAAGGAAGAAGGAAGGAAAGGGAGGAAGGAAGGAAGGAAAGGAAGAAGAAGGAAGGAAAGGAGGGAGGAAGAAGGAAGAAGGAAGGAAAGGAGGGAAGGAAGGAAGGAAAGGAGGGAGGAAGGAAGGGAGGAAAGGAAAGAAGGAAGGAAGGACGGGAGGAAGGAAGGAAAGAAGGACAGAATAAATAAGGAAAGGAAGAAGAAGGAAGGAAAGGAGGAAGAAGGAAGGAAAGGAGGGAGGAAGGAAGTAAGGGAGGGAGGAAGAAGGAAGAAAGGAGGGAAAGGAGGAAGAAGGAAGGAAAGGAGAGTCAAAACTGTTTTGACTGTGTTAAACAAGTTTTATTGACCCCCAGCAACCCAGCAAACAGAACTCATGGAGAAAAGAGGTTCGATGTGCAGCTGAATCAGACACTTCTAAGATCAATGATAGTAATCCTGAGAGGGGAAAACAAGAGTAAAGCTGTGTGTGTCCATCCCAACAAATATACACTACCGGTCAAAAGTTTTAGAACACCCCAATTTTTCCAGTTTTTTATTGACATTTTTTTTTTAAGATTACCATCTTGGTCTTTTTTCCTAAGGTAGTTGTGGCATAGCTTGGACTTATGTTTTGGGTCATTATCTTGCTGTAGTATGAACCCCTGACCAACTACGTGCATACCAGAGGGTTCTGTCAGGGCCCGGTAGTGTTATGTATTTTTGTAGGATTAGTTTTTGTCTTGTCTACTTCCTGTTTTATTTTGGTGTGTTTTCCCTTGTCTTGTCTAGCTTCCTCCCCTCCTGTTTGCCTCCCTTCCCCTAATGTGTTACACCTGGACCTCGTTATTGTCCAGGGTATATATGTGGTGTGCTCTTTCCTTTCGGTGCCAGATCGTCTTGTCAGTTTCTTGTTAGTTTCCTGTCAGAGTTCCAGCGGTCCTATCAATATTTAGTGTTATCGACCTGTTTTGCCGTTTGGACCCCGAGTTTTGCCTAGCGAATTTTTACTTCTGCCCTGTGTATTGGATTTCCAGGTTTTTGACTTTTGGATCGATTAAACGACTTGAGAACTCTTCATCCCTGTGTCCCTGTCTCTGCATTTGAGTCCACCTGGTCTGTGCTTGACAGGTTCTGCATGGCATCGCTGCAGAATGCTGTGGTAGCCGACCCTAGATCCAGAAAATCATCAGACCATCATGTTTCCTCCTCCATGTTTGACAGTTAATGTCACGCACTAAGGAACCATCCTTTCTACTCAACGGCGTACAAAACTCCTGCGTGATGAACAGAATATTTTACATTTTGTTTCCATAACAGCTTCTTCCAGTCTTCAGTAGTCCATTGGTGGTGTTTCATGGCCCAGGCAAGCCTCTTCTTCTTATTCTGACGTCTTAGCAATGGCTTTCTTGCTGCAACTCGACCTGTCTGTTGTCCTGTGAGCCGTCTATCACGCAAGCTGTTGACTCTCAGAAACTTGTCTTTTGACTCTGTTGTGGCTTTGGGTCTGCCAGACCTCTTCCTGTCAGTTTCCCCCAGTTTCTGAGTGAAACTGTACTCACTGACACCTTGACTTTCTTTGCAATTTCTCTGTAGGAAAGACCTATATTTTTAAGTGTTTTTGTATCATTTTCAGTTTTACAGTTCACCACTTACCTTTGTACCATTTCAAGCTATTCATTGGACTTGAACTGCTTGAATTTCAATAAAAAACTGGAAAAATTGGGGTGTTCTAAAACTTTTGACCGGTAGTGTATGCCAACAACATGTGACTTCTTGTGAATCACTCTGACATGATGATAAAGTTTTACCTGCCAGTGAGCAGCTCAAACACCAGTATTCCCAGAGACCAGCAGTCGGCCGAGCTGTCGTGGCCTTTGTTCAGGATGACTTCAGGAGCGACGTACTCAGGAGTCCCACAGAACGTCCACGTCTTCTTCCCCAGACCAACCTTCTTCGCAAAGCCAAAGTCCACCTGAGCGAGAGAAACAAACACTAACACCAATGTTTTCTGAGCTTTAAAGGTTAAGTTTGGTTATTTTCTTCTTGTCTGAGAGTAGTTCTGTGTAAGAGAGACGCTACTGAGTATGTGTGGTCTTCTTTAAACTAAGCAATCACCATTTTTTCCCACACTTGTTGTCAGTGTTGGGGAGTAACTATTACGTGTTATGGCATTATGCAATTTAATTATTAAAAAAATGTAAATGTTATCTGTTACCGTTACTGATGAAAATGTTGATGATTACAAAGGTTACATCTGAAGTCAGAAACTTAGATTTTGGTGCTTAATGGGAGCACTTACCGCATGAAAAACCACCAAAAGCGATGAACGTGATTTTGTTGCGCAACAAAACGAGAATCTATCGCTCAAGTTTCGACGCGTGACCATTTTGTGACCATAATGTAAAATTTGTGTCATCACGCGTGTAGCGAGCCCGTCCATTTTCACTAGATAACAACAACATTGCTTCTTCAATCATCAACCATGGTTGAGATCACTTCCTCTTTTCGCTCATATGTGTCCCTGAGGCTCCTGAGTCTCTTCCATTTCCTGCGACACACATCAACTGACAGAGACACACGTAAAATAACTGTTGAATCTATGCTGGGAGAGCCAGCTGTTTTGGGGTTTTTTTGTTAGTTTTTTTTCAAATTTTTATAAGGGAAAGCCGGCTATGCTAACAGGGGCTAGACGTAAGTGATGTCGGGAGAATCTCAACGCCGTCGCAGCACAGCGTCATGTGATGTCGCAGCAGAAGTTCAACATTTTCAA
This sequence comes from Scomber scombrus, assembly GCF_963691925.1. Classification (NCBI taxonomy): domain Eukaryota; kingdom Metazoa; phylum Chordata; class Actinopteri; order Scombriformes; family Scombridae; genus Scomber; species Scomber scombrus. Next base: position 24,012,276 of record NC_084984.1, read on the forward strand.
CTCGCGCGTTGACGTGATTTTCGTGGCATCGCGTTGCGTCGCCCGGCGCGAATTCGCGTCTAATCGCGTCTTTACATTGACTTTACATGTAATAGTGTTTGGTCTGAACACCCCTTAACAGCTGAAAACATTGGTTAGAACATTAAAAAACTCATCAAAAAGTCATCAAATGTAATAAGTTACATTACTTTGATGAAGTCACTAGTAATCTGTAACCTATTATGTTTCCACAGTAACCTTCCCAACCCTGCTCATTTGATCAGATTCAGACTCAGACATTGTAGAAATTGTGTGTATGAGTAGTTTCCTAAACACTTTCCTGAGGTTGAAAACACTCTATCTGTTAATTCACATCATTAAACATCTAGAAAACACGTGTTCCCACCAGCTTGGCGTATCCTCGGTAGTCCAGGATGATGTTTTCAGGTTTGAGGTCTCTGTAGATGATTCCTCTGCAGTGAAGGAAAGCCAGAGCCTCGACCACACAGCCTGCGTAGAACCGCGTGATGCCGTCATCAAACGAACCCCTGAAACAAAAGCAAACGCCCCCAACGCGCCAATGATTTCTGCTCTTTGATAGTCGAACACACACACACACAATCAGACACAATCACACACCTGTCTCGCAGCACCGTCCACAGTTCTCCCCCGAGACAAGCCTCCAGCAGCATGTACAGATATTTGGAGTCTCTGAAGGTCCGAAACAACCTGCAGGAAGACAGAGTTGTTGTTTAAAAGAGGAGAGCATTCAATTCCTGTAACTGAGCCTCTGCTGAAAGAAAATCTCCATGGTTACACCTCGAATAATTACCAGCGTTACTAACACCAACAACAACCTACTGATCCCTTATCAAGTCTACTCAAGTTTAGCTTTAATCAATAGTAATGGATAAGGTAATATTTAAAACTGCACTAATCAATATGCTGGTGTTTAACCTTTGTGTCAGCCTCAATTTTAATCCTTCCTTCCTCCCTCTCACCTTTTCTTCCTTCTTCCTTCCTTCCTTCCTTCTTCCATGCTTCCTCCCTTCCTTCTTTCCTTTCCTCCCTTCCTTCCTCCCTCCTTTTCTTCCTTCCTTCCTTCCTTCCTTCCTTCCTTCCTTCCATTATTCCTTCAATCCTTTCTTCCATCTTTCCTTCCTTCCTTGACTCGAGGACAACAGGAGGGTTAAGTGTGTAATATAAAAGGAGTGACTTCTTTCATAGCGATAAACCCATAAAGAACAAACTCTGCAGTTTCCCTCAGCTCTAGAAACGTTTAGGTGAGAGACGGGTCAAATTACAGATTGTTTAAATGGTAAATATTATAAAAGTTAACATAAATAGTGATAAATAAACAGTTTTAGTTATACTATTGTATTGATTATACTGTGCATCATGAGTATGAATGTATTGTATGGAGCATTTAGCAGTTAATGAGCCAGATATTTCTCTCAGGAGGAGGTGGAGAACAAAAACAGAGCGAAAAGAGAGTGAATATTTGACTTATATTCACATGAGTCTAAAGTTGACAACTCTGTCTCCTAGAAAATCATGTTCATGTACTAAAATAAATCACAACAGCAGATGGTAATGCGGGCTGAATCATGCTTGCTCTCAACATACTGAGAAAATGTTGTGAAGGAACATATTTGGCACGTTGCAAGTTGTTAACAACACACATATGGGGTCAAACTGTCAGGAAGACTTCAGTATGATGCACTGCAATTCACCACCACCAACCTCTGCAACCTCAGTCACAAACATTAAGTAGAATTATCACCTTTCTGGCAAAGTCAACAAGCAAAAATGTAAAAGCTTCATAAAAGTAGAATTTATAGCAGAGCTGCTGTGTTGGATTGCATTAAACTGCACAGATATTCCTGATAAAGTCCTGGATGATGGTATATGTATTGCAGTATTTCAAAGAATCTTGTGAGGACTTTCTGTGATTTCTCTGCCTGGTTGGTCTGCTTGTCCTTGTTTTATTTTCTTTCCAGGAAGTATCCAAGCAGATCAAGGTCATCAGGCTGAATCAGTTCACCTGGGCTGAGGGTTGGGCCACCTTATAAAACAAGCTGGCCTACTCAGTGTTGCTCTCTCTCTACCAGCAGCAGAACCCTTTTTCTATGTTTGCTTTATTTGATTGATTTCTAGCACTCAACATACTCCTGCATCCATGCACTTCCAGACACCACTGATTCTACAGATTTAGCATATAACTTTGATTAATTTATGTAAATAAGTTGATTAAATAAATTACTTTGGTTTTGTTTAACTTAAAGGAGTGTTCTCCTCATTGGTTTTGTGTCAGTTCATGATAAAATGGGGGCTCGTCCGGGATCCCATTTGTCACCATGATTTAGTGTAGCTGGTTGGTTGTACGTGACTGTTACGGCACTCATAAATATTGTTCGTACTGAAGAGAAAATCCTAAATACAACAAATTCTGTGACTGCAGCAAGTTTTCGTGAATCTCTCGTACACGTAATTTAAGAATGAGTCCGTGCGTACGAGTGTTTTTCTTGCATGAGGTCCAATATCTGCAGTTTGGACCTTTATTGCCTCTTTATCAGTTTCCTGGTCTCTCTGCTGTAATAACCACATATCTGCAGTTTGTTTATTAATATAGAGAATTTAATAATTACAGTAGTGAATGCAGCACTTCTTCATAGAAAGCTTGAGTCATTTTTGCCATAAAGTGAGCACAGACTGAACAGAGCGGTAAAAGAACACCAAAGATAAAAATCATCATTATTTACACCCAGCAGACTGTGAAGTAGAGTTGTTGCACATTTAATTACAACCTGCATAAATTTCCAGCTCTTGAAGTCAGCGGCTATAAAAGTGCCTTCTGACCTGATGATGAACGGACTGTGAGCCTCCATCATGATGCGGCGCTCCGACAGGATGTGGCCCTGCTGGCTGGTGTCCAAAATGTGACGTTTCTTTAACACTTTGAGGGCAAACGATCGATTGGAGTCGTTCTTCAATTGAACCTGAATACAAGAGACACATTAAATTACAGACAAACAAGATAAAACGTTGTATGTAGTCATTATCAGCTGCTAGAAAACTCTCACCAGCTCTACACGACTGAAGCCTCCGACCCCTAGAGTGCATATGGTGTTGAAATCACTGAGTGACACGCTGGAGAAGAAGTCTGCCTCTGCCAGCCGTCTAACAGACAATAAAGAGATAAGAAAGAAAAGAAATGGGTATCGTGTTCTGATTTTGGAATATAAAATACAGATATTTGATGAATAAAGTGGGTTTAATTGGTACTGTGACTCCATTTAAGCCCATGTGTGCTCCAAATAAGCCCACATCATGATTTATTGACTTAATATATAAAAACATATTGATTTCAAAGAATTAAAAACAGCAATATATGTATTCAGTAACATGTTAAATATTAAAAAATGAGGAAAATGTTAAAGGGGTGACTTCAGATGTAACCTCCTTTGTAATCATCAACATTTTCATCAGTAACTGTAACAGATTACACTTACATTTATTTTATAATTAAATTACGTAACATGTCTGTTACAGTGAAGCCTTACTGCCATTCAGACATCATGTAAGTGTTTGTTATGACAGTAAATGTTATCAATGGCTTAATTTAAACATGACACAGTTTCATTCTTATAGACTGACAAAGGTTTATTTGTGATGTTTTATTGGTTTACTGAACTAGTTTCATTCATTTAAAATGACCAAAAAATGTATCTAACATGGTGTCTATAGTGTTCATATAACCTTCCACAGCAGCTGTTACATAAGCACTCATACTTTTTAAAAATACAAATATATATATTTTCAAAAAACTCACTTAGCCTTGACCTCATCACTGTCATACTGCTTGTTGTTGACTTCCTCCAGTCCTCCAATCAGGTGTTTGAAGGACCTGAGACACAAAGCAACCAACACAAAGACGCCTTTAAAGAGAAATTATTGCAAAGTGAAGCGCAGCCTCCACCGCTGCATCAAACCCAGATTCATGTATAGCAAAAAGAAGCACTCACTCTCGATCAATGACCAGACATGTGACGTCTCCCACAGCTGTGACACTGGCTGTGCGGATGTCCTCACTAGAGAGAGAGAGAGAGAGAATTTCCAGCTCTATATTAATATTCTGTGTCCCTACTGGAATATATTTGTATGATTTCCAGTTAAAAAATCCTTATTTATCTTGTACTGGTCCTTTATTCAACCGCTCAGTTCAGCCTCTGTCTGAAACAGGACATTTTAGATCCTGTCTCATTAAGGCCCCGCCCCCTCCTCCTCCTGATGAGCCCACTCTGCTCTGATTGGTCGGCTTCAGGAAGCTTCTACATAAACTAACTATTTTTTGTGTCTCTGTATAAAAGGCTGGGAATGTGCAGCATGTTACAGTATGAATGATGACGTTCGATTTCTCAGTGAAGTCTTGTAGTTTTTTGTGTGTGTGTGTGTGTGTGTGTGTGTTTGTGTGTGTGTGTTTGACCCTTTCAGCGCCTGCTCTCCGAACCAGTCGCCTTTATTCAGAGTCTTCACCATCACCGGCTCCTCGTTGGCTGAGTTCTGCTGAGAGACTTTCACCTGTGAGGACCAAAGATCACAATCTTTATTTCTGCCAGCTATGAAAAAAATAAATAAAAAAAGCAGATTTACAGCTCAGCTTCTCCTCTTAGTCAACACTGAATATGATTAAAAATGGTTTAAATACTTTGGACGAATTGAGGCACAAAAACTTTAGAGACACTGTTAGAAATGAATTTAACCCTTACATACTGTTCATATTCTCTCCTCACAGTTTGTTCCCCTCATAAAAAGTGTTTATACCAAATGTTGAAGCACAGATGTGTTTAGAAAGCATCAATAGTCGATCTGACTGATCAATTAATGTGATTAAACCTTGATTCATGTTTCAGAGAGCAGAGAGAGTGTATTTTTTTTAGCTTTTACACAACTAAACATCTCCTATCACACAATATCATGTCCTATTTTACCTAAGACATGAAAATATAACATAGTAATAATGATGTAAATGTTATTTTATATTGAAAGTGTAAATGAGCAGAACTTTATGGAACTGTGGGGTTTATTGTATAACCATTAGAGCCATCAGTCTTCACTGCTACATCATAAAAAGAAATCCTCATAACTACTATCTTATTAAAACTATTAACTATTCATTGTAAAGCACTTTGAGCAGCATTTCCTGTATGAAAAGTGCTATAAATATATAAATAAAGTTATTATTATTACATAAACTAAACATTTGAGGTTACATCTTGGATTTTGGGGAACACTGATTGACATTTTTCCTCATTTTCGGACATTTTACAGGCCAAATGACTAATTTATTAAGTGGGAAAATAATCAACAGATCAGTTAATAATTGTAATAATAAATGGATGCAGCCCTACGTGTCTGCTGTGTAAATCACTGATATTTGAACTTATTTCTTTTCATGATAGCGTTACCTAAATTTAAACATCGTTCCATCATCTGCTGACGTAGCTGCATTTCTATAAATACGCACGTGAAAATTTGATCTTATGAATGTGAGAGATCGTTAAAGCCAAGAAAGCGCCTGACTTCTCAGCTCTGTTATCACCTTTCCCCTCTCTGCTAACATTTCTCCCTTTTAGACCTCCTAATAAAGACTTTCATCCTTCTTCTTCACCTGGCCTTCACTGATGATGAAGAATGTGTCTCCGGTGGCGCCCTGACGGATAATGTAATCACCGTCGCTGTAATGAGTCTGAGAGAGAGAGTGAGGACAGAGAATATCTTAGATTACTAAACATAGATCTCTCTAACCATTTGTATTTGTCACATGGAAGGAAACAGATGGCAAAAACAGATATCATCATCATCATCATCATCATCATCACCTCCTCTAAAACATCAGCCAGCTTACTGAGAACGTCCTCGGTTAACGTCTGAAAGGAGGGAACGCTGCGAGGAGGAGAAGGAAAGGAGGGTTTAGAGTGAGACATGTGAGTCATTCTTCCAGTATGTGGCGGAGAGTTTATTATACTGTGCTGTAATGTTTGTTACCTGCGCAGGAAGTCTGTGTACTGGGAGTGTTTGATGAGACCAGTTCTCATCATGATGGTCTGGAAACCCTGTCGATCAATCGCCCAGAGCTTGATGTCAGTCAGAGCTGCAGACGGACAGCAAAACGAAAACTTTATTGTAGTTTTATAGTATTTTATAATAGTTTTTTATGTTTTAAAAGATGCTGAACATGTTTTTGAAAACACATAATCTTCTTATTAAATGGGACATTGGGACTGTCATTTAGTGTGTATACTGTTTTGATGTCAGATGTTAAACGTGATCAAAGTTACAAAACATGATGTGAACATATGTAAAAATGCTGCCTGGGCACTAAAGCTGGGTATCTGTACTCTATACTTTTAAAGTATCAACCGAAATAAATCAATACCAAGTAGTATCTAAACGTCTCCCATCAAACGATACCTGCAATCAATCTTTTTTGCACCCGGAACTAGAAAATATGACTATTTGCATGGACTTGCTCACAGCCAATCAACAGCAAGCATTCTTGGAATTATTGCCACATGTGATTGGCCCACTGCCACAGCAGCTACGTGTTTGTGGTGATGAAGTCGTGGGGAATTAGAGTTAGCGCGCTTAGCATTTCAGCAGCCAAGATGCCACCTAAACGCTCTAAAGTGTGTCTACACTACACGCCTGTTACACCAGATAAAAGAATGATGGGTATCTAATGAAGTACTCAGCTGGTATCAGTATCACTCTAAGGGCATTTGGATTTGTACTGGTAGCATAATTTTTTTAACAATAGCCAGCCCTACTGGGGACTAGCACTGGGTATCAGTACTCTTTAAGGTATCAACCGAAATAAATCGATACCAAGTAGAATTGAAATGTCTCCCATCAAACGATACCTGCAATTGATCCTTTTTGCACCCATAGCTAGAAAATATGACTATTTGTATGGACTTGCTCACAGCCAATCAATGCAAGCGTTCTTCGACAGCTTATCTGGAGACACTTCTGGATAGCAGAGGTTGTGCTGACTTTGAAGATGTGAAAACATTTGATGATACCATAAAGAATCACAACTAAATGGCAAAAACATGTTTATTGTATCCAAAAAAAAACTAAATAATGTGAACTGTTTCTTGCAGCGACTTCTGGAGCAAGAACTCTCAGCAAGAAAGTGAATAAACATATTTCCCAAAATGTCAAAAATCAAACTATTCCTTTAAATTCCTTAAAATTAACCAGACAAACTCTCAGAAATGGAAATCTCTCATTTCCTTTTCATCCTGTTTATACTTTTGTAAATTAAATCTCTTTTATTTTCTGGCCAACAGTCGCTGTGCTTCAGATGAAGATAATACAGCGTCTCACTCGTCTGTGTGTGTGTGTGTGCTGATATCACTTTGATGATGTGCTGGAGGTATGCCTAGACAGCCACTGATAAAACTGTTTGCGGCATATCTGAAAAAAACTTGTTTACAACGCTTCTCTTCTTGGCTCTGTGTGGTTTCTTTAAAGATAAATGGCAGATTTTTTTTTTTTAAGTCGAGGTTCTGAGCTCATCTTTCCTCCTCTCTGTCGCTTTCAATCAGTGTCCTTGTGGAGTTCAGTGTCATTCAAGTAAGCAATAGAGAAAGAGAGGAGGCTCATTTATAAGCACGGACAAACATTTCCATCACGAATCTGAGCAATTCAAAACTCCAGGAGAAAAATGAATGTGTGAGGAAAAAGTAGAAGGAGGATTGTTGTGGTGACTCTCCTGAATAACAATGAGCCACTCAGCGAGGTGTGGGTGAAGACCTGTTTTTTTCACACTTCACTTAGTAATTTAATGTTTCCCAGTTGCACCTGTGCCCATAAAGCTTTCACCTGCCCTGGATACAAATATAAACATACATAAACACCCAGACATAAATACTGGCTCCTACATCCAGGGAAAGAAATCAATGTTCTTCTGGAGCTGTGAAGGAAGAAGTCAGATCCTTTACTGCAGTAAAAGTACCAATACAGCAATGTAAATATACTACATTACAAGTATTACAGTAAAAGTACTGCAGTATTATGAGTGATGTAGTATGCAGTATTACAGTAAAAGTACTGCAGTATTATGAGTGATGTAGTATGCAGTATTACAGTAAAAGTACTGCAGTATTATGAGTGATGTAGTATGCAGTATTACAGTAAAAGTACTGCAGTATTATGAGTGATGCAGTATTACAGTAAAAGTACTACAGTATTATGAGTGATGTAGTATGCAGTATTACAGTAAAAGTACTGCAGTATTATGAGTGATGTAGTATGCAGTATTACAGTAAAAGTACTACAGTATTATGAGTGATGTAGTATGCAGTATTACAGTAAAAGTACTACAGTATTATTAGTGATGTAGTATGCAGTATTACAGTAAAAGTACTGCAGTATTATGAGTGATGTAGTATGCAGTATTACAGTAAAAGTACTGCAGTATTATGAGTGATGTAGTATGCAGTATTACAGTAAAAGTAGTGGTTTGGTCCCTCTGACTGATATATTATTATATATGACATCATTAGATTATTAACAGTGAAGCATCAGTGTTAGAGCAACATGTTACTGTTGTAGCTGCTGGAGGTGGAGCTAGTTTACACTACTTTATATACAGTTAGCTAGTTTAGTCCAGTGGTTCCCAACCTAGGGGTGGGGCCCCTCCAAAGGGTCAGCAGATAAATGTGAGGGGTGGTGAGATGATTAATGGGAGAGGAAAGAAGAAAAAACTAACTTCTGATACACAAATGTGTTTTCAGTTTTTGGACTTTTTCTCTAATCTTTGATTTTTTCTGAAATATTGGATCATTTGAACATTTATTGAAATGAAAGCATGTGAGAAGTTTAGAGAGAAAAATCACTATTTGGTGGAGCTGTTAACAACTCATAGACATCTGAAATGTGAGCCGACTACACACTGCTTTTTGGTTTCATCTTTAACTGTGTTGTATTTAAAAGCTACAACAGCACACTACATCAGAGTGCTGTTGGTTGTAGCTAAAGTGTTTATCATGTCTACATTTAAATGTACAATTAAAAGGCAGTTTTATGCTTTGCAACTCTGCTAAAATGTGAGCAATGTGTAGAAAGCTCCTCCAGATCCAATTAAATTTCCAGAGGCTGAGTAGCTCTCTCCATGAAAGGGTCAGTGATCATCATGTGTTAAACTGATGGAGTGCCCCCTTTAAATTGTTAAGTGAACCTCTGACTGTGCAACGAGCACCATGAACAGCACTTCAGGCTTCAGGATTCAGTGTGGATGAAGAGGTGTGATAATGAAAACGGAGGAGGAGGAGGAGGAGGAGGAGGAGGAGGGGGAGGAGGAGGAGGAGGAGGAGAAGGAGGAGGAGGAGGAGGAGGAGCGTAGGGGAGGGTGAGAACAGAAAGAGCTTTAGGACAGGACCAGGAGTGATGGGTAATCATGATGGATGCAGGAAGCCATGATGCCGCCTAGCAACATGGATGTAGACAGTCAATGAAATAGAAAAGATAAATATTGTGAAATACGGTGAACTGATTCTCACAAGATGTTAAACTAAACTCTACCAGTTTTTACCAAGGTGTTAGTGTGTTTGTGTGTGTGCATTGTGAGGACATGTTGGCCAGCCTTCCTGACTTCAAAGGGATGATTTTGGTCCTGATTTAAGATCCCTTCTCATCTCTGACTGAACTGTATTTACACCCTAACCCTAACCCTTTAATCTCCCAGAGGCTGGAAAAAGAAACAACACATCAGAGCTACAGCTGGCTCCAGTTGACTGCAAAGACCCTCCACCATGATGAATAATACATAGAAATAATAATACTGTTTCTGCTTGTGTGCACATCTCCTGCTCTATATTTATATTCTGTGTCTCTACTGGAATATCTTTGCATGATTTCCAGTGAAAAACTCCTTATTTATCTTCTGCTGGTCTTTTATGCAGCCCCTCAGTTCAGCCTCTGTCTGAAACAGGCCGTTTTAGCTCCTGTCTCTTTAAGGCTCCTGAGATATGAGAGTGGAAACACCTCAGCAACCGCCTTAGCAACGAGCTTAGCAACCAAGATTCCGGAATGGATGATTGTTTTTGGGCATGTGCGAACAATCTGAGGAGAAAATAGAGGTAACTTTTCAAATGAAGCGTTCACAGAAGGTCGAACACTGACTTTTGACATGCAGGCAGCATTTCTACATTTTCACCTCAAGTTTTGGAACTTTTTATGTTCTCTTGCTTGGGTTCGTTAACGCAAATCGCATAAGCACACACACACACACACACACACACACACACACACACACACACACACACACACACACACACACACACACACACACACACACACACACACACACACACACACACACACACACACACACACTAATGGGCATCAATGAGGGCTGCAACTAACAATTATTTTTCATAATTTTTTTGTCAAAATGGTCAAAAATTGTAAATATATTTAATTCATAATTTCTTACAGTGATGTCTTTAGTTTGCTTGTTTAATCTCACAACAGTCCAAAACCTTCAGATATTCAGTTCACTGGCATATAGTGCTGGGTATCATTACATGATATCTTTTAAGGTATTGACCGAAATAAATCGATACCAAGTAGTATCGAAATGTCTCCCATCAAACGATACCTGTAATTGATCCTTTTTACACCCAGAACTAGAAAATATGACTATTTGTATGGACTTGCTCGCAGCCAATCAACAGCAAGTGTTCTTGGATTGAATGCGACATGTGATTGGCCCACTGCCACAGCAGCTACAACCCGTCTGTGGTGGTGAAGTCGTGGTGAATTTGAGTTAGTGCGCTTAGCAGTTCAGCAGCCAAGATGCCACCTAAACGCTCTAAAGTGTGTCTACACTACACGCCTGTTACACCGGATAAAAGAATGATGGGTATCTAATGAAGTACTCAGCTGGTATCAGTATCACTTTAAGGGGACTTGGATTGGTAGTGGTATTGATACCCAGCCCTACTGTCATATATGACAAAAACAGCAAATGGTCACATTTGACAAGCTGGAAACAGAAAGAGTTGATCATTTCTGCTTGAATAATAAATAAGTTTCAGTTTTATTCAGTCAGATTTTGAGAGGCTTGCTGACACTTTTGATAAATTCAACAGAAACTCGTCTTTTTAAAAGCAGTGGGTAAAAAATGCATCTTTGTGTGTGTGTGTGTGTGTGTGTGTGTGTGTGTGTGTGTGTGTGTGTGTGTGTGTGTGTGTGTGTGTGTGTGTGTCTAACCTTTTAAAATAGCTCGTCAGCTGAAGCCGTAGTGAGCTGTACTTTTACAAAGCTGTGAGTTTATTAGTCAGAAGTGGAAAAATTAAACTGAGCGGGAACGATGTTTGTGTTTGGCCTTGATAACAGTTCCCATTTGCCATTTGATGAATAAAAGCTACAGCACCATTAAAGAACCAGAGTGTACGATTTAGGTGGATCTATGGGCAGAAATGGAATATAATGTTAAGAAGAATGTTTTAATTAGTGTTTAATCACCTGAAAATAAGAATGATTGTGTTTTGCTTACCTTAGAATGAGCCTTTATATCTAACAAGGGAGCTGGTCTTGTTACAACGCCATGTTAGTTGGTTGTAATTTGCAACCTCACCACTAGATGGCACTAAATTCTACACACTGGTACTTTAAAGCGTTTACAGAGCCTTTGTTTATTTTAATTTCTCCTGCAGCAGTAATGCATACTTTAGTCTAGTGATATCGTTGGGACCAGCTGTGTGTGTACTCTGTGTGTGTGTACTCTGTGTGTGTGTACTCTGTGTGTGTGTGTGTGTGTGTGTGTGTGTGTGTTTCAGTGTGTACCTGTTACAGTTGCTGTGCGGGTGCAGTTGTACAGGATGGCCAGTTCTCCAAACACTTTCCCCGGACCGATGGTGCACAGTTTGTTTCCTTGTTTCGTCACCTCGACCATTCCCTCTGTGAAGACACGTAGAAACAGTTAAAGCTACGATGGCACTAAAACAGTTATGACAACACAGTACAGCAGTGGTGGAAGAAGAATATTTAGATCTTTTACTTAAAGGAGATGTTAAAACAACAGTCAGGAGCCCAAATGAACTTGAAGTGTGTTTTTTTTGCTGTAATGATTCCTCCTGTTCATACTGACATTTAGAAGATCCCTTCATAATGCACTTACAATGGAAGTGTTGGAGGACTAAATCCACAGCTAATATGAAGCTTCAGCGTCCAAATGAGTCAAATCTTCATCTTCTACGTTTCAACGTTACAGTGTTTTTAGTACCAAAGTATTTTTGTTACTATACTTCCACCACAGCTCAACAGGGAAACACTAAGAGGGAATCTGATGCTAAAAAGACTGTAAATGTGTCAGATATCACTTGATATGACTAACTCAGACTGATGAAGCTCAATAGAAGCTGATCATCTACTTTAAATGACTGTGTGGACACACTATGGATACAGTCCTCCATCACTTTACATTGAAAGCACATTTGAAGGAGATCTTTTAATAGCCAGTATGAACATGAGGAATGATTACAGAGAGGAAAACCTCACCTGACTGCTGGTCCAAGACAATCTTGGAAAACTGTGAACTTGTCCTTTAAGTAAAACTAGGAGTACCACAGTGTAAAATGACAGTACATATCTCTCTGTAAGGTTTATGGATATATGATCAGTGTTAAAATGTGTATAATGTTGTCTGTGTGTAACCTTTACTGTACAGTATAGATTTATCTTTTCATTAAAGAGTGTGTTTATGGCTTCATCTTAGTTTTGGGTGAGAGAGACAGAAGGTGACAGCAGGAGTCTCTCACCAAAAGCGTGAGAATCGGCAACCCTGAATGTGCTAATTAGCGCAGCAGAGTGACGGGAATGTAATCCTTTTTTTCCCCCCAGATATTTGGAAATAAATGAAGTTTTGCAGAAACATGGTGACACAAGATGGAAAGTCAGAAAATCACCAAAGTGAGTAGGATTCATCCTTTGGGAAACATCATTGACCATCATGACAATGCAACTAATAGATGCATAACATAGTACTTGGTAAAGAAAGAAAGTTTGATTCATTTTTCAGAAGTTTTACCTTATGCAAACTGCAAACAACCCAAACATCTGTAACATCTGTACACTACACACAGGGGTTATAAATCAAAACGTTTGGGAACTGCTGGTTTAATTTTGTATTATTTCATGTAAAGTTTTGGACTGAAAAATAACTACAGCATGAAGTAAATATGTAACATTACCCTCTGAATGTAGTGCAGCAGAAGTATAGAGAAGCATAAAATGGAAATATTTCAGTAGTAATGGAAGTACTTAAAATGTGCTCATAAGTTCATTACTTATGTAAATGTACTTAGTTACATGTTGAAGTTTAGCAGGTATTAAATCAAAGTAGAGGATCTGGTGATGACGCTGGATGAAAATCAGAGGATCATACATTTATAGGTCAATGAGGTTTTTTGTGTCCATGTGGTTTAGTCAAATTTAAAGGGTTAAAATGTGAAAATAAACGTATGAATAACTTGCACACATTCTTTTTTTGTGGACCCAGCATCAAATTTCTGCTTTTAATCCATTTTGAGAGAATATATTAGAGGATTATAGCAAAAATGTCTAAGTGGTGTAACCATAAAAACTTTGTACCAAATAATTCAACTTGCTTAAAAACAGTAAATTCTCAATAAAACACCATATCAACTAGTTTGGCATAATCTTACATTACAACTCTTTATATGTAATATTTATCATTCTTTTGTGGTTACACCATTTTACATTTTCAGGAGCATTCAGTCTTACTTTTGGTAAAAAATGATGCAAATGTCATTTCAAATTATATAAAACCAACAAAAATACTAAATGTACATTTTAACAAACCTGATGCTGCTTTTAAAACTAGTTTTTAACAAATTTCTTAATTGATTAATTTCTTAATCTTGCCGACCCTTATTTGTCACTGACCCTTACATTACAATTCATCCTGAGAAAAGACAAAGTTGTGGACTAATTAACTGTCAACGCCACCCAAAGAGACAAAATACTATCATGGCTAAAAACAGGAACAGAAAATCAAAAAAAAAAACATGCACACATGACAGATGGAGTGAGAGAACAAAGTGAAATTAAATCCATCCTAAATAAAAAAAAGCTTCAAGGAAAGAGATGATTTCAAAAGAGTTGATGACTGAGCTTCTATTAAGATCTGAAAGAGACTAAAATGAACACTGTCAGTGGATCAGAGGCGTTTTAACCTTTGTGTCGTCCTCCCGGGTCAAATTGACCCCGTCTGTTTTGACTGTTCCTTATTTCCTCCCTTCTTTCCTTCCTTCCGTCTGTCCTTCCTCCCTCCCTCCTTCTCTCTTTCTTTCCTTCCCCTCTCTTTCCTTTCTTCCTTCATTCTGTCTTTGCTTCCTTCTTTCCTTCCTCCACCCCCCTTTCTTCCTTCCTTCTGTCCTTCCTTCCTCCCTCCCTCCCTCCTTCTTTCCTTCCCTCCTTCCTTTCTTCGTTCCTTCCTTCCTCCCTTCCTTCTTTCCTCCCTCCCTCTTTCTCTCTTTCTTTCCTCCCCATTACCTTCCGTCTTTGCTCTGTCCTTCTTTCCTTTCTTCATCCCTTCCTCTTTTCCTTTCTCCCTCCCTCCCTCTTACCTTCCTTCCCTTCCTTCCTTCCATCCTTCCTTCCTCCCTCCTTTCCTTCCTTCTTCCTTCCTCCCTTCTTTCCTCACCCCTTCCTTTCCTCCTCCCTTCCTTCCTTCCTTCCTCCCTCCCTCCTTTCCTTCCTTCTTCCTCCCTTCCTTCCTTGACTCGAGGACAACAGGAGGGTTAAACAGCTCTTTTGTAGACAAACAGTCACGAGGAGCAACACGACGCTGCAGTGAGAGTGTTTCAGATGGAGTGTGTGAAAGACTGGCTGTCCTTGACAGAACGAAGAATGAAGAACAAGAAGAGATGTTGTCGAGAGAGGAACACGATCGTCAGGAACATATGACTGAACTCAACTGCAGCTAAGACACAAAGCAAGTTTCTGTGCATTTATTCAAAAAGTGTGTGTGTGTGAGAGAGAGAGAGAAACCATCAAGTTTGTATCACTTTACACACAAAACACCAACCAGACAATCACCTCCACTACAGGCAGAATATGTGGCTTCTTCCTGCTATTTTCTCTCCCAAACCACCTCCAAATGCATTTAACTTGATGTCACATACAGTAATGTCAGTGATGGAGCCTCTGTTTACTCCGGCTGGTTCAGGCTATTTTGCAGTCTTGTGCTGCCTGTGTTCAAACAAATGAGCTGTCTGTCCATATCAGCCCAATTCAGATTCTCACCTCGCATTAGTTTATCCCTGCTGAGCAACAGGCCCGAGGACTGAGAGAGAGCAGTGTTTCTTTCTATCGTGGCAGAGTTTCAATTCAACACTTCGATAATGGAGAGCACAATATACTGATGGTTAATTTACAGATTACAATCACATTCAGTGTGTGGATATTCATGGTGCACAGAGGATAAATTATAAAGTTTTTGGCGATCCTCTAGCAATGAAAGCTTGGTAATATAGTAACTACACTTTATGTTACTACATTTTGTTGTGCACATGCAGATGAGTAATGTGAAAACCCGCTCATGCCATGACTACTGATGCATGTACAGTGCTGTGATGAAGAGAATGAATATTATGAACCAGACAATATATATTCTGTGTGATATTTCCTCAATATGGAAAAGAAGCTGAGAACATTGACATGACTTAAAATTGTTGGGTTATTTTGGTCTGACAATCTAAAATATTAAGATATTCAATAAAAGTGTTTCATATGAAAAGGAACACAGCAAGTCTTCACATTTGAGAACCAGAAACATCAAATATTTGGCATTATTGCTTGAAAAATTATTGAAACAATCAATCATTTATGCAAATAGTTGCTTCCGACAATCAACTGACCAATACAGCTTTACAAAAACGTTCCTAACTAGTGAAAAGAAGACTTTAACGTTGTTGCTTCTGTCAGTAATCAGTATTTATCAGTGTCAACAGTCGTATTCGTGGAGCTGAAACAATAGAAAAAATGAATCCATCAGCGTTGTATTGTGACAGAAATAAAGAGCCTTGACATGAAGTTAGATCTTTTAAAGCAAAGAGCTCCATGACTAATATGAGAGGCGGCGATGTGACAGTCACAGAGATACAAGAGGAGAGAATATTACAGCCTACAGTTACAGTCAATGATGTTACACTGTCACCCAAGAGAGGACCCTTACCCTCCAGAACGTAGACCGTCGATCCGTCATCTCCCTCCTGGATCACACAGCAGCTCTTGGCCAGGCTGGTGGGATACATACAGTCCATGATGGTGAGGATCTGCACACATAAGCCAACAAGAAAACAGTTAGGCTTTACAATAAGAGACACACATGAGAAGGATGATGTGGTCAGATGTGGTCATTACCTGTCCGTGTTCCAGGTGTTTCATGAAGTCGTTGTCCATCAAAGCCCTCTGGATCAACTCACTGGATCTACACATTCACAGATGCATCACACAGATTAGCCGTTGTGAATGTGTGTTCATATGTGTTCATGTATAATTGTTTATGGTATCTGATGCTCACTCCTTGGTCTTGCAGTAGCTGGTGAGTGTAACGTCTGTGAGCTGAGAGGGGTCCAGCGCTGTGGGCTCTGCTGAGATGGCCTGTCGCTTGATGCGCTGAGGCTCATCAGCTGCTGGTGGAGTCTGAACTGCTGCTCCTGATGGACAAATCCAGAGAGACAAGAGTTAAAGTCCAACTGAAATCATATTTGGCAGCTGGAGTGTGTCAGTGTCTGTGTTTGATTGACAGCAGCTGGGAGGAGTGTGTCGGTGTCTGTGTTTGATTGACAGCAGCTGGAGTGTATCGGTGTCTGTGTTTGATTGACAGCAACTGGGAGGAGTGTGTCGTGTCTGTGGTTGATTGACAGCAGCTGGAGTGTGTCGTGTCTGTGGTTGATTGACAGCAGCTGGAGAGTGTCGGTGTCCGTGTTTGATTGACAGCAGCTGGAGTTTGTTGGTGTCTGTGTTTGATTGACAGCAGCTGGGAGGAGACATGTCATTTCTGTGTTTGATTGACAGCAGCTGGGAGGAGTGTGTAGTGTCTGTGTTTGATTGACAGCAGCTGGGAGGAGTGTGTCGGTGTTCGTGTTTGATTGACAGCAGCTGGAGCATGTCGGTGTCTGTGTTTGATTGACAGCTGCCGGAGTGTGTCATGTCTGTGTTTGATTGACAGCAGCTGGAGTGTGTCATGTCTGTGTTTGATTGACAGCAGCTGGGAGGAGTGTGTCGGTGTCTGTGTTTGATTGACAGCTGCTGGAGTGTGTTGGTGTCTGTGTTTGATTGACAGCAGCTGGGAGGATGTATGACATTTGCTCTTTAATGTGCTGCAGCTGATCTGCTTTGTGCATAACTCTTTTATGTTATACATTGGTAAATTAATATTTGTATAATTATCTTTATTCACGGTATGAGGTCATGTTTTGTTTTTCTGGGTAATTTGTTATTTGTGGCAACCTGAGAGGACTTTAAGCTCAAGTTTACTTCTCTTTCGAACTATTAAGAAAATCTGTCCTCTGTCCTCAGAGTGAGTGCATAAAGCTGTCAAACATAAAACATCTGATGTGTTTGGTTGGATAAAAGAATGAAAAAATGATCTTAAATAAATGATTCAGCATTTCCCCAAACAAAATGTTGTTCCCAGCAATGTGGAGAGCTTTGAGGACAGTACGACTGAATGACTTTCCCTTTACACAGGGTTTTTATGCACTTTTTTTATGTCTAGAGTATGTGTATGTGTTTTATGAATGTGTCTTTCTTGTGTGTCTTTTTAAATTTTGTCTTGACTCTGAACAAACTGCACAAAAATTCCTATGTGTGCAAGCACAAATGGCTAAATAAAGTTCTTGAATCTTGAATCTTGAATCTTGAATCTTGAATCTTGAATCTTGAATCTTGACTTCCTGAATAAATAAAGTTCTCAGGGAACGGGGGAAGTTGGTGTTTGACTGCAGTGTTTGTAAAATCTGTGCTACAACTCTGCTTCTGACTTATTGGACTTTTGTCTTCTTGTCTAACGGTGAGTCCACCTTCACTGGAGCTGGGAGTGTTAATTGCAGTGTCACACCTGTGTTTGCTGTCTCCACACAGTTGGCTGCCTGCTGTGATGCGTTGCGATGCCTGTCCAGCTCGATCTGCAGCTGTCTGATCAGATCATCCTTAGTGTCCAGCTCCAGCTCCAGCTCATCGATGAGGGCGTCTCTCTGTCGGAGCTCCTCGATCTTCAGCTGCAGAGCCAACTGAAGGTCCCGCAGGGTGCCGGTGCTCTTAGACATGGTCATATACACATGTAGGAACAAATAGACTGAGCAGAGTGGGAAATACAAAGAGGAGGGAGATTACAAAAGTGTTGGACTGTAGGTTATATTCAGACAATACTCAATATTCACAAAGTGGAGTTCCTCTACTGATGTGAGAGATTACAGCCTATACCGTCTAAACTATCTGAACATACAGGAGGGTCGATGAGCTGCCTTGTTTCACAGCCACATGAATCCCAGACACAACAAAGGCTTGATCACACTAGAAAGTGAGAGACACTGCAAAATTCATCCACACGTCTTAATAAAATATTTGGTTCTAGAGACTACAAACAGGACTACTTGGTGAACTGCTGGAGTAAGTAATAATAGATCTTGGATGTTGTTTGGCAGTGGAAACTTTTAAAGGGATGCTGATGAAGCAGGTCGACACTCAAAGGTAAAAAACAGGTGATGTAGCCTTTTATAAGGACACAAACGATCATAAGTGCACCAAATTCAACTAAATCTCATTTATGACAGAACAGTTTCACCTATCTATGTAAATCCTACCGGTCTCTCACTGATAATGATGCAAATCTGCTTTCATTATCCCTGATTTAGCAGCTGATCTAACCCAACCTGCTGTTCCTGCATCTTAAAGCTAAGAGAACCTTAAAACGCCTCCAACCTCTGCGAGATGCTCCAACCATAGACTGTATATAAGAAATGGACGTAACATCCGTGATGTCACCCATTGGTTTGTGGACTGCTGCTCGGAGGCCAATAGTTTCGGATCTGAGCAGCGCCATCTTGAAAATTTCAGGTGAATGCCGGGATTCTACTTATATGGGCATCAGGAGGGGCATGAGGCACCCTCCTGAACCTGTGAACCAATCAACCTGTCAATCACGACGTAGCCACGCCCCCAATGCATACCCTGCTTTATCGTCAAATATAAAATCAGGGAGGCCAACATTTCACAAATGAACATCATACTGCATTGAAGAAGGCTTTAAACTAGTGATTGAGACCATAAACACATTTTGAAAACGTTTACTGAGGTTAGAAATCAAGTGAGAAGTTGGTGAATTCCCCATTTTTCTTGTATAGAGACGGAAGTCCTTTTGACTGACGGATTGGCACTGAGTTGGACTATTATCACAATATTTCACTAAATTAAAGGTTACTTGCTAATGTTACCTGCACTGTTAGCACAATTTAGCTACAGTAGTTCAGTCCAAGTTAGTGGCATGTGTTTCCAGAGATTGAAAGGCAACACCACACACTCTCAACCGGCTCCAAACAGAAACCAGAAGCTGCAACTCTGAGCTTCAAACTGGCTCCAGTGAAACCAACAGGTGGCATCACACCTCGCTACGTCAATCTTTAAATACACGCTATGATCTAACCCAAAAACCACAGGCAGAACAACTGATGGAAAGATACAGATCGGACTTCTACCACATCATAATCCTGTGAACAAGAATAAAGTACACACATGAGCCAATGTGTTCAATTACTGAAAAAAGAGATGAATTGACACATTAATGGAAACAGATTTGACTGAAATTAATGATTTAACACACAACAATTTAACAACAGTGTTGGGGAACAGAGCTGAGAGCCTTTCATATAAGACTTTATTGCTTTAGAGGGAAACTTGCCTTTGGACACACAATGCTGCTTCTGTACAGTAACAAATAATTCAACATTATTACACAACAAACATCTCATAAATACTGAAGAAGTACGATAAATTACTCAGGATGACGACTGAAAAACGATAAATACTTAAAATTATAAGATGCGAAAAGTGCGAAAAGTGAAAAACACTGAAGAATCTCTTCTGCTGCAGACTCTTACTAAACATTCACCACACAGACCAAAACACTGTTTGTTAATATTCAGTCAATGAAGAGTTATTGAAGAAGGAACATGCTTCTGTAATCAATCACTTAAAAGACACATGATGTCCATATTAACACCAAAATGCTGTAAAATCAGACATCAAACAACTGCAAATGGAAATAAAATGGAGCATTGTTTACTTTACAATAATATTTTACTGTAAGTATTTTACTATAAGTACTAAACCAAACATAACTCTTAATTTTAAAGAAAGAATATGTATTAAAAAAAAACATAATCCTTTGTAGAAATTATCTATTAGTGTAGTTTAAACACAGAAAAACCATAATACAAAAAGCAATACAATGCAATTTAAATGGCATTATTAATATTATTATATTATATATTTTAATGTTATTTGTCAGGTAGATTTTGAGGGTAATTTATAGAAAAAATCAGTTAAATATCTGTCTTATAATGAGGCTTTTTTTCAGTGTAATTAAAACAACTGGATGTAAATCTTACTGAAATAATTGTATTAATAACATAATGGTTAATGGCTAATTTAGCAGAAATCCAATGGTGAATTTAATGGATTAAAATGTAGTTTAATGCATTTTTTTAACTGTTACATTTACAGGTTGTTCTGTAAAGATGATTACAGTTCGGCCGTATTTTTTTCTTCACAGTGGGATTCATTCATTCATTCAATATTTAACTCTAAGTTCTCTCCCTCACCTATAATCTTCTCTTCGTGAATAAATATCTGGTTATTTTATAGATACTTCATGTGTACAGAACATTAGAAAACTGTCATTTAGCAGGCTGTAATAAGTAATATATGTACTCACATTATAGTCAGATGTATCGATCATCAACACACTGCTGGAACAAGTCGGAGCAAGAAGAAGAAGAAGAAGAGGAAGAGGAGGAAGAAGAGGAGGAGGAGGAGGAGGAGAGATCTCTGTCGCTGACGGCTGTAAAGTGGATCGAGTGGTGAAATAAATCAATGGATCAGTTATTCAAGATTATCATATATAAACTAAATGTGTCCGATGTCATGGCAGCAGCGGCAGCAGCAGCAGAGACGCACGAAACGCACAGCTGAGTTTGACAGGACTAACGGACCACACTTTAATGTGAAAGAGAACCGGAAACGCTCCTTAAATTGTTTTATTATGAATTACGTTTAATTTACTTCTTCTATCGAGTGCTGGAAGATGTGTTCAGATCTGTACTGCAGTAAAAGTACCAAAAAAGCAGTGTACAAATACGTTATTATAATTAAGACTTCAGCATGAAAAACTATTATTACAGTAAAAGTACTGCAGTATTATGAGTGATGTAGTATGCAGTATTACAGTAAAAGTACTGCAGTATTATGAGCGATGTAGTATGCAGTATTACAGTAAAAGTACTGCAGTATTATGAGCGATGTAGTATGCAGTATTACAGTAAAAGTACTGCAGTATTATGAGCGATGTAGTATGCAGTATTACAGTAAAAGTAGTGCAGTATTATGAGCGATGTAGTATGCAGTATTACAGTAAAAGTACTGCAGTATTATG
Source organism: Scomber scombrus (assembly GCF_963691925.1). Classification (NCBI taxonomy): domain Eukaryota; kingdom Metazoa; phylum Chordata; class Actinopteri; order Scombriformes; family Scombridae; genus Scomber; species Scomber scombrus. The sequence goes on from NC_084984.1 coordinate 24,034,009, forward strand.
AGCGATGTAGTATGCAGTATTACAGTAAAAGTAGTGCAGTATTATGAGCGATGTAGTATGCAGTATTACAGTAAAAGTACTGCAGTATTATGAGTGATGTAGTATGCATCTTTGAGAAGTTACTATGTTGTTACTATAACTTGAATAAAGTATCTTCCACTTATTTAATATGTGGGTGCAATATTATATTCCGCCGCTGGGGGCGGCGTCTTATTCTGATGCTGCTTCTTCTTCTTCAGTCGTCACTTCCGGTGTCTTCCTCCTCTCAACAACAACCAACATGGCGGCTTCAGAGGGAGAAACAAACCACTCAGACGGAAGACTGGAGTTGTATCCTTTAATAAGAGCTCTGAATTATTATATATGAGTCTTATATGTGAGATAAAGTTCAGTTAATCTGTGTTTAACTTCAATACATGATAAACACAGTCATATATGATCATTACTGGACGTGTGTGTGCTGTTTAAAGGTGTTTAATGTTAATATTATTGTTTATATTAATGTTTATAGTCAATAATATTTAACTGTTGCTCTGCTTTGATGTTTCTGAGAGAGCAAAGTGTTCATGTTTCCATCACAGCTGATCTGACAGGTTTATTATTGTCTGATAAATAAATATCAAATGAAAATAGTATAGAGTATAGTTATAGTGGATTTTTGGTGTTTAGAGCTTTAACTATAATTTGATTAATCTATTGGTTATTTTTACAGTTAATCAATCAATTTTACGTCCATAAAATGTCTAAAAATGGTAAAAAATGTCTAAGTATAATTATAATTGTATATATCACTGTTCAAAAACAATTATGAAAGACAACATCACATCAAACCACATTTATAAAAGTCCAGCTTGATGTAGATGATGTCATGATGAACTTCTTTTATTACAGCGGAGAGAAAACAGGCGGTTTAGTTGGAGCCATCTTATCCTAAACACGAACACAGAAATCCCCCCAAAAAGTATAAAGTATTACAGTAAAAATACTGCAGTATTATGAGTGATGTAGTATGCAGTATTACACTAAAAGTACTGCAGTATTATGAGCGATGTAGTATGCAGTATTACAGTAAAAGTACTGCAGTATTATGAGCGATGTAGTATGCAGTATTACAGTAAAAGTACTGCAGTATTATGAGCGATGTAGTATGCAGTATTACAGTAAAAGTACTGCAGTATTATGAGCGATGTAGTATGCAGTATTACAGTAAAAGTAGTGCAGTATTATGAGTGATGTAGTATGCAGTATTACAGTAAAAGTAGTGCAGTATTATGAGCGATGTAGTATGCAGTATTACAGTAAAAGTACATAAGAGACCAAAACACGCTATAAAAGTCTAGAGGAGGTTTAAAGAGTCTATGAGCCTCAGTATTTCCTCCTGTGTGTTATTAATCTGGAGTTTGGAGCATTAAGTAAAAACCTGTCAGATGATCGAGAACATAAATACTTTTTTAAAACTGAGTAATAAAATGTTAAAATTGATTTTAAAACGGGCGGAAACAGTTAATGTGTTTGTTTGTTAAGCTGCTGCATTCTGTATTTAAAAAAAAACTGAAGATGAGAAGAAAGCAATTTTCTGTCTGATGGAAACATGAAATAAAACATCTCTGGATAACATGAAAATATTACAGAAATAATAATAAAATAAAATAAGAATAACAGTAACAATGAACAAATTAGGTCACTAAAAGCAAATCCGTTAAAAGATGTGCTGTGGATGTACGTTTATTTTTTCATTTTATTTATTTTATTTTATAGAATTTTGATTTTATTATTTATTTTATTTTATTGAATTTTTATTTTATTGTATATTTTATTTTTTTATTGTAATGAATTTTATATTTTATTTTATTTCATTGTATTTTTTATTATTTTTTAAATTTAATTTATTGAATTTTCTATTGTTTTTTTAAAATGTACTTTTATTTTATTTATTAATCTTTTTTAGTTGATTAATTTGCTTTATTTTAAAATGTTATATATTTACTTATTTTTTAATTTAATCAATCTTTTTTTTAATTTTATGTTTTATTTTATTATCATTATTTTTCATTTTATTTTATTTTATTTTATTGTATTTTATTTTCTATTCATTTATTTTATTTATTATTGTATTATAATGTCATTATATTGGCGGTTCTCCTCCTTGACCTCCTGCAGTTCTCTAGATGTTCCTTTCCCGTCGTCTCGTGAAGCCGTCATCGCTCTGAACTCTCTGTCACCAGATAGAGAACCGAGGAAAGGAGGCATCAGTAAACATCTGGAGGTGACAGGAAGCACGCTGTCTGTGTGAGGAAACACACACACACACATACAGAGCAACACACACACATACAGACACAGACACATACAGACACAGACACAAACAGACACACACACAGAACAACACACGCACCTGCTCAGCCTCCACCGAAACACACAAACACACACACACATACACACACACACACCTACCTGTTCTCTGTGATCATGTGACCTCCTCTCTCTGTTTTCAGGAAGTGGAGCGCAGATGAAGCTCGGATCCTCCGCGTGTCAGTAAACTCGTTTATGGATCATCTGTCGCTCGTTATGGAAACTATGGAGATGTTCGGACCTGCTGTCCCGCTCTGAGTCCAACATCTGGATCAGGAGGGTTCAGGTTCAACATCTGGATCATGAAGGTTCAGGTTCAACATCTGGATCAGGAGGGTTAAGGTTCAACATCTGGATCAGGAGGGTTCAGGTTCAACATCTGGATCAAGCCTCATGAACATCTGGAAGAAAAACAGGCAGAAAAAAGGACATTTAACTGGCAGCTGTTTTTTAAAGCGTTTATTTGAACTTTTCTGTGTAAGAATAAAGATTTTTCTGAAGGCTGAAAGATCAAAAAGACGTTAAAACATGCTTTCTATTGAGTTTAAATAAATGTACTGTACAGCATTTATATGAATGAATATTTAAACTTCTTTTGAAAGTTATAACAAACAACAATAAACCTTCTTTCAAACATTTGCAGCTCCTGTTTTTAAAGACGTTTTCTGTGTGTGAAATAATTAGGTTTTATTTGCAACAATATTCATATATTATATCACATCACATCCTTTTAATGTCATATTGAATTATTGTTAATGTAGTGTGGTGCTTTTTCTTTCTTTATTAAACAGAATATACAAGCAGCCAGTCATTCCAGTTCATAATGTAAAAAACATGTATATAAAGAAAGCATGATAGTTTCATTAGAAAGAAAGAAAAATTAATTAATTAAAAAATAACAAAAAAATATAATTTATATTAAGAAAACACGATAGTTTCATTAGAAATAAATAATTAATACTTAAGTGACCGACTTCTTTTTTAAAATTTAAAATAATTCTGAGTAGATTTTTATTACAATTATACTTTTCTTTTTTATATACAATAGAGAGACTCAAAATAATATTTTATAGCAATTACAAATAATTTAAATGGTGGGATTGTTTTTAATGTTCTGGTTTTGTGGATGTGAAATTTACCTAATAAAATAAACAGGTTTATAATATTATTTTATTTTATATCTTCTGACCTGCAGTGACACTGACTGACCAGCAGAAGGCGCCACAGCACCAGGAATCTGTAGATTTGACTGGTTGGGTTTCAGAGCATCACTTTAATTTATTATCTCTTTCTATCCATCTGATAACTTCTTATATAAACTACTTAATTAAAATAATGGATTCTGTGAGACTGCAGACGTTTTCTTCAATTTGAGATTGTTTGTGGTCACGTGAAACTTTACCTTCATTTTAGAGCTGCACTGATCAGTCAGTTAATCAATAGTTATTATTTGACTGATTAACCAATAATAGAAGGTATTAAACTGCATCTTAAAAGTCTATTAAAGCTTTAATTGACACACTTACTTACAACCCCTCAAATAATCAATTATCTGATCAGTTCATCAGTAATTCAAAAATATCCTTAAAAATAGTTTTAAAAGCAGCTTCAGGTTTGTTAAAATGTACATTTAGTATTTTTGTTGGTTTTATATAATTTGAAATGATATTTGCACTATTTTTTTTACCAAAAGTAAGACTGAATGCTCCTGAAAATGTCAAATGGTGTAACCACAAAAGAATGATACATATTACATATTTTATCACCTACAGTGTATTTACTAATAATGACTTCATTTAAAACATGTAAATGTTTCCTGATCTCCATGATTCCCCAGATGAAATGTAATATTTAGAACAATTGTATTCCATTACCTTTATTTAATATAAAAAGTTATAATGTAAGATCATGCCAAACTAGTTGATATGGTGTTTTATTGAGAATTTACTGTTTTTAAGCAAGTTGAATTATTTGGTACAAAGTTTTTATGGTTACACCACTTAGACATTTTTGCCATAATCCTCTAATATATTCTCTCAAAATGGATTAAAAGCAAACATTTGATGCTGGGTCCACAAAAAAAGAATGTGTGCAAGTTATTCATATGTTTATTTTCACATTTTAACCCTTTAAATTTAAACTAAACCACATGGACACAAAGAATCACCATTAACCCGTATATATATCACACAACTGAAAATCTACAAATTTGTGATGTTTTATATTTTCTCTTTAACCTTCATGTCGTCCTCCCGGATCAAATTGACCCTGTCTGTTTTGACTGTTCCTTCATTCCTTCCTCTCTCCTTCTCTCTTTCTTTCCACCCTTCCTTCCTTCCTTCTTTCCTTTCTTCCTTCTTTCCTCCCTCCCTCTACCTTTCTTCGCTCCTTCCTTCCTCCCTTCCTCTTTTCCTTTCTCCCTCCCTCCCTCCCTCCCTCCCTCCCTCCCTCCCTCCCTCCCTCCCTCCCTCCCTCCCTCCCTCCTTCCTTCCTTCTAGCTTCCTCCCTTCCTTTCCCTTCCTTCCTCCATCCTTCCTTCCTTCCTTCCTTCTTTCCTCCCTCCCTTCCTTCTTCCCCCTTCCTTCCTTGACTCGAGGACAACAGGAGGGTTAAATAAAAAAAGTAAAAAAGACAACAAGCGAACACTAATTAAATGCATATTATAAATATTTAAAGTTTATTTTCCTTAACTGCGTCTTAAACTGGCTGCAGGAATCTGAGGAGCAAACATTGACTCTCTGTCAGCAGCAGATTAAACTCTGACAGGATAATAAGCTGCAAACGTCACCGTTCAACAGGAAATGAAGCTTCACAGCAGACAGCAGATGATCAGGTGTCTCTTCCTCCTATAAACTCTCACTTTCTTCTCTTTCCTTCTTTCTGCTTTTTTAAGAAGAGGAGCATTATGTTACTTGGAAACTGCTGCAATTATCTGTAGACATAATTTCTTTAGTGAGCAACGAAGCACAAAATAAAAGAAGTAGGGTTCATATTCGTTCATTTAATCTTCTGTTAAAATGACAGCTGGAATTACAGCGATGTGATTATGGGAGGAGAAGTCTGAGCTGACATATTAAGGGGAGGATTTGTTTCGTGGCTTTAAAGAAAAGAGATTTTATAACTTGATATTTTATTCTGAAGTCACAGAGTTTTTATATTAATGACACACGTTGGTACAAACTCATAAAATAAGAAGAATAACATTACAATTAGCTGTAAAAACAAGTTTAATGGTCTTAAAAAAGAGAAAATGCTCCCTTTAATAAGCAACATCTCTCACATATCATCATATTTTAAGTAGTTATTTCCTGTTTTGCAGAGGTGTTGTTATGGTTGCTGTCCAGAGAAGCTTAAATACATTTAATATCTCATTTAACATCCAAATATTGTATCAAAATGTGGTTTCATATAATTAAAACCTGCATTAACAGCAGCAGAAACAAGCAGAGACTGATATATTATCATGTTTTAAGTTGATATGTTGAACTTATTTCTACATCCAGCATCTAATGATCAACGTCATTCACCTTTAACTTTTTAATTAAAATGCCATTAATCTATGCTGAGTTGTGGTGGTGTGTGTGTGTGTGTCTTTCTGTGTTTGTGTGTGTTTTTGTGTTTGTGTATGTGTGTGTATGTGTGTGTGAGATGTGTCTGTCGTGTGTGTGTGTGTGTGAAATGTCTGTTGTGTATGTGTGTGTGTGAAATGTGTCTGTTGTGTGTTTGTGTGTGTGTGTATTTTCACTGTATTGTTGTATGTGTGTGAGATGTGTCTGTTGTGTGTGTGTGTATTTTCACTGTATTGTTGTGTGTGTGTGTGTGTGTTGTATGTGTGTGTGTATTTTCACTGTTTTGTTGTGTGTGTGTGTGTGTGTTCGTGTGTGTGTGTATTTTCACTGTATTATTGTGTGTTTATTATGTATATAGCCAATCGTTGTGGATGTTTGTGTTTATTATATACATTGGAATCTTTTAGATGATTAATGAACCTGCACCTTTTCGGTCAAACTGCTTTATTTATTTATTTATTTATACTTTTGCTTTTTGTTTCCCTTCCGGCTTGTTAGTAGAAGTGATGGAGATGAGAGACACTGAGCGGTTAATATGATTATTTGCTTTGTTAGTCTTCTTGTACATCAGAGGTATGATGTGACTGAAATAAATAAATAAATAAACTAAACTATTTTATGCCACTGTGATTACTTAATCTGACATGGTGAACATAGTCCGATCCCGGCATTAATCATATCATTTAAACAATAATTTAACAGGCATTCATTCTTTATTTTGAATATTTTCTGTTTTTTCTACTTTTCAGTGACAGCGAACTGAGTGTCTTTGGATTTTGGATTAATTAATGAATTAATAAAGGAACTGACAATGGAAATAATCGGTAGCTAATAGTTAGATTTTAGTGTTGTGTAAGTCTGTACGAGCCGAGCATGTGTGTGTGTGTGTGTGTGTGTGTGTTTATGACAGTAAATAACATAACTGCAGCAGATTAATTCTCATAAATCAGAGAATTCAGATCAGAGTCAGTGAATAAACTTATTTTAACACAGACTGAACAATTACGTGCTCCTGAATGTTCAGTTTGTGATCTTCTGTTATTTATATCCTGGAAGGAAGGAAGGAAGAAAGGGATGAAGGAAAGATGGAAGGAAGGACGGACAGAATGAAGGAAGGAAGGACGGAAGCAAGAAAGGATGGACAGAATGAAGGAAGGAAGAAAGGGATGAAGGAAAGATGGAAGGAAGGAAGGAAGAAAAGAGGGAAGAAAGGGAGGAAGAAAGGAAAGAAGGAAGGAAGGAAGGAAGACAGGAAGGAAAGCTGGATGGAGAGAAGGAAAGAAGGAAGGAAAAGAACACAGGAAGGAAAGTGGGCCGGATCGGACCCCTCGGCGGGCCGAAGTGACTATTTGTAGTAAAGCTGCCTGAGAGTCAAAGCTCAGGGCTTCAACCTGCTCTCATCGCTTAGTTTAAACAGCCGAGGCCACACATCCCATTAAAAGGTCCTTTTTTTGGGAGGTTTTTGTGTTTTCAGAGGAGTGACTCATCACAGCTGACATTTAAACATCATCCCACTTTCACAGATGACAAGTGGCTCTGAAAGCACCACGTACAATAACATGTGAGGTCAGTGTGATTCAACAGCGTTTAATGAATGAGGAGGTGTTGTGATGCTGCAGCTGCTGCATCTGGAGAAACATCTGCAGAGAGAGAACGAGAGAAAAATACAGTTTATATAAAGTATGAGGAAGAAATGAGCAGCAGACGGAAAGTAAATCATTTCAGGTTGTGATGAATTTAGTCGTTTTGTTTGTTTATGAGGCGTTTAAACATAAATCTGATATAAATCCAAAACAATGGATACAATATCAGATTAAAACAATAGATAAGTATTGATACCTCTAATGTCTGTCTGTTAAAAGGAACCCTGACTATTAAACCTTGCATGACTTAATATGCTACAACTGTCCTCTCCTAATAAAATACATTGTTAACCCTTTAAATGCCAGTTTGTTATCGTCTTCTTTTTCACCTTCTTCTTCTTTTTCTTCTTCATCTTCTTCGTCATCTTCTTCTTTTTTATTGTATTCTTCTTCTTCTTCTTCATTGCAGAATGATGTATGGAGGAGGAAGAGGAGGATGAGGGAAGTTTCTCTAAGGCTTCATTGATGAAAATAAACTCATGCGAAGTCATATAAGCTTCCATTACCAGGACAAACAATAATCTGTCAGTATAGTTTAGTCCAGTGGGGAACACATGCTGTACTGTAGTAACCGTGGCAGAAAGAGGAAAATAGAGCAGTATAGTCCTTTAGATCCTAGAAGGAAAGAGAAGACGTTAAATGAGACACACTTGTGAGCCGAGGGGAAGAGAAAACTCACTGACTTTTTATTTTAGATTAAACTCTCTTCTAAAATTAAAACCCCTCTCTCTGTTACACAACATTTTGCTTTAAACATAATTTATTCAGTCTTAAATTTTACTAGATAAACAGTTCACAGAATTCTACATTAGTTACATTTATTGATATCTAATTGGATTGATGTTGGTTTCAATATTTAATTGATGACGATTATTTAGTGAATGTTGTTTTTTCTTCATGTGATAAACTTTTGTAGCTCTAGGTAAGAAACAAAAAGCTTTTTATTTGTTAAAAAACAAGATTGAAATGTTTTATTATTATTATTATTTTGCTGTCTCTCGTCCAACATTTTAAACTATAAATAAAACTATTTAAATCCCTGATGCTACAACATCTGCATATTCATATTCATATTCATATTCATACCTGAGATCTTTCAGTCTTTCAGGGTTTCTGCTTCACTTTGGTTCAGTAGAGACTCAACAGATGTACAGATGTTTTCTCCTCATGGTGAAGCTTTAATCTCAGGGAGAGTTTATTAGTTTATAACATTCCTACAATGAGGAAATTCAAAGTGCTTCATATAAAATATAAAATATAAAACATGAAATGCATGAGGACAGAATATAAAAGCAACACGTGGCAAAGTAAAAAAAAAAAAAAACGTAAACGCCGGTACGCGTGTTTTAACGGACGCCGGTTAGCGTGTTATAACGAGTTTTGACAAAAATGGACAAGGAAAAATCTAATTTTAGTAAATATGTAAATACACTAACTCTCCGAGACCGTGTGTGTTATTTAAAAAAATTTACATTCACTGACCCCTACACTCTCACTCACTAGATGGACAATTTGACAGGACTGCCCCCCACCCCCACACTCTCACTCACTGGATGGACAATTTGACAGGACTGCACCCCCTACAATGGCCAGACATTTACACCTACCTAATTGACAAACTGAGCGTCTACACAAAAGAAAAAATTAACTACGACTACAAATGGCGCTTTTCCACTACACAGTTCCAGCACGACTTGCCTCGACTCGGCTCGCCTCGCCTCTGTACGGTTCCAGAACAGACCTTTTCAGTTACAAAAAAGTACCTACTCAACGTGGGCGGGGTCATCATAGCACGGCTCCGCGAAACTGCCGTGACTTCGTTATACGCGACACAAAACACATAAACAATGTCTGTCTGTACACTGGTGTACAGACAGACAACTACCAATCAGCGGCCAGCAGTGTGTCGACGTCACATTTTAGTACCGGCTTGGCTCGCTTGTAACCTCACCAGAGCAGGTACTAAAAAAGGACCAGGTACCAGGTACTTTCCCTAGTGGAAATGCAAAAACAAACCGAGGCGAGTCGTGCTGGAACTGTGTAGTGGAAAAGCGCCATAACTTACTGCTACTCAAGTTATACAAGTTGCTACTCCTTGACATATTATTACTGTCACCACTACTACTGCAGCCCCAAATAATGATTAACTTAACGTAATTTCAGTCACAATTTAGTCTAACCCATAACGTTATCCAGGCTGAAACTGATGATGCATTACATGTTAATCTTACCTGATATGAAGTGCGCGCTGCAAACACGAGCGTTGTTGATTATATTTTCAGTTCAAGCCTTCCGTCTAATCGCGTTCAACCAAAGTAGTCTACGACTGGCAGTGGCTGGTATGCGATAGCACTTTAAGTTTGTGTTTTTGTTTTGCGGTTTTGGCACCCTTCAAGCGACCGTTATATTTATGTACTGTAACGGTAGATTTCAGGCTTCAAGCGACTGTGGAATTGACCGATAAGCTAACTTGTATATATGACAAGCTATTCTGAATTGTGTATTAATGAATGAGTCATTATAAGCTAACTTGTATATATGACAAGCTATTCTGTATTGTGTATTAATGAATGAGCCATGATAAGCTAACTTGTATATGTCAGGCTATTCTGTATTGTGTATTAATGAATGAGCCATGATAAGCTAACTTGTATATGTCAGGCTATTCTGTATTGTGTATTAATGAATGCTTTTCTGTATTTTTATATGTCCATTTCAGTTTCACACTTTCTTGTAATAAATCCTAACCTACTACAACACCTGCCTGTTCCTTGGAGGATATGATGCAAGGGAAAGTTTAGCTGGCTGTGAATCTCAATACACAACAAGAGTCACATTGGGTGCAACAGTACAATCAGTGATTGGTCAGTACCTGTACTCAAGTCTAAATTGATCCAGACTGTCCAGCCAGCTGATAACACGGTCGGCTAATGTTACCTGCATTTCATCAGAAAGTTGCCTTCTCTCTCTTCAGCTCTACTCTTCCTTTTGCTGCTGTGTTGTTGAATATTTACTCACCTGAGGTCTTCTTAGTGTTTTTACAGAGTCTTTATGGAGCTAACACTGACAGTAAACATACCTTTTCTTTGTTTACAGGGTCTTTATGGAGCTAACACTGACAGTAAACATACCTTTTCTTTGTTTACAGGGTCTTTCGTGGTCATGTTTGAATGTTAGCAGCTGCTTCAGTTCTTCCTGTGTTAATCTGAGCAGATGGTCGCTCAGCTCACTGCAGGCGAGGCAGCTGCTCTGAGAGTTTACTTCAGATTTAAGGTGCTCTTACTGAACTTTCTCAAGTTTTTAAATATTTTTTATGCTAATGAAACTTGCACTTTATTCCCATTTCGGACGCAATCTACTGCTCTATAATACACTGTGATGAGAAACAGTTTCTAGTTTGATTCTAACTGTCTTATAAATAAATGATAACAGCCGGAGGAACCGTCATAGTATCTCCATGCGATGCTACTTTCTACATCTCAGAGGGAAATATTGTACTTTCTACTCCACTACATTTATTTGACAGTTTTAGTTACTTTTCAGATGAAGATTTGACACAATGGATAATATAACAAACTTTTAAAATACAACACATTGTTAAAGAGGAAACCAAAAAGCAGTGTGTAGTCTGCTCACATTTCAGATGTCTATGAGTTGTTAACAGCTCCACCAAATAGTGATTTTTCCCTCTAAACTTCTCACATGCTTTCATTTCAATAAATGTTCAAATGATCCAATATTTCAGCAAAAATCAAATATTAGAGAAAAAGTCCAAAAACTGAAAACACATTTGTGTATCAGAACTTAGTTTTTCCTTCTTTCCTCTCCCATTAATCATCTCACCACCCCTCACATTTATCTGCTGACCCTTTGGAGGGGCCCCACCCCTAGGTTGGGAACCACTGGACTAAACTAGCTAACTGTATATAAAGTAGTGTAAACTAGCTCCACCTCCAGCAGCTACAACAGTAACATGCTGCTCTAACACTGATGCTTCACTATTAATAATCTAATGATGTCATATATAATAATATATCAGTCAGAGGAACCAAACCACTACTTTTACTGTAATACTGCATACTACATCACTCATAATACTGCAGTACTTTTACTGTAATACTGCATACTACATCGCTCATAATACTGCAGTAATTTTACTGTAATACTGCATACTACATCGCTCATAATACTGCAGTACTTTTACTGTAATACTGCATACTACATCGCTCATAATACTGCAGTACTTTTACTGTAATACTGCATACTACATCGCTCATAATACTGCAGTACTGTTACTGTAATACTGCATACTACATCGCTCATAATACTGCAGTACTTTTACTGTAATACTGCATACTACATCACTCATAATACTGCAGTACTTTTACTGTAATACTGCAGTACTTTTACTGTAATACTGCATACTACATCGCTCATAATACTGCAGTACTGTTACTGTAATACTGCATACTACATCACTCATAATACTGTAGTACTTTTACTGTAATACTGCATACTACATCGCTCATAATACTGCAGTACTTTTACTGTAATACTACATCACTCATAATACTGCAGTACTTTTACTGTAATACTGCATACTACATCACTCATAATACTGTAGTACTTTTACTGTAATACTGCATACTACATCGCTCATAATACTGCAGTACTTTTACTGTAATACTACATCACTCATAATACTGCAGTACTTTTACTGTAATACTGCATACTACATCGCTCATAATACTGCAGTACTTTTACTGTAATACTGCATACTACATCGCTCATAATACTGCAGTACTTTTACTGTAATACTGCATACTACATCGCTCATAATACTGCAGTACTTTTACTGTAATACTACATCACTCATAATACTGCAGTACTTTTACTGTAATACTACATCACTCATAATACTGCAGTACTTTTACTGTAATACTGCATACTACATCGCTCATAATACTGCAGTACTTTTACTGTAATACTGCATACTACATCGCTCATAATACTGCAGTACTTTTACTGTAATACTGCATACTACATCGCTCATAATACTGCAGTACTTTTACTTGTAGAGATTTTTTTTCATTGATCTTCATGGAACATTTGTGTGAATAAAATAACAGATTATTCTCCAGCTGGTAATATGATGAGTGTCTGTGATGCATCACTCGCTCCCAGGTGTCTGTTTATCATAGATGCTGCTGTTTTTATTCATTATGTCCTAACTGTATGTGTGTAATGTGTGTGTGTGTGTTCACATTATTAAACTCTAATAATGGTCATTTCCTGTTTGCTTGATCCCGCCCTCAAAGCAGTGATTGTCCTATCAGAGCTCAGCTTATAAAAAACAGAACAATTTTACAGAAAATATCAAAACATCAGTGAACAATCATAAAAAAAAATGAGATGATTTAATTTATATAGAGAACAAGGTGAATTAATTTGCTCATTAAATCCATATGGTTCAATTTTTTTGTGCCTTTTTTAACCTTTGTCTCATCCTCCCGGGTCAAATTGACCCTGTCTGTTTGACTGTTTTGACAGACAGACGGAAGGAAGGAATTCCTTCCTTCCGTCTGTCAGTCCTTCCTCCCTCCTTCTCTTTCTTTCTTTCCTTTCCTCCCTTCCTTCTTTCCTCCCTCCCTCCTTCTTTCTTTCTTTCCTCCCCTACCTTCCTTCTTTCCTTCCTCCCTTCCTCTTTTCCTTTCTCTCTCCCTCCTGCCTTCTTTCTTCCTTCCTTATTTTCCTCCCTCCCTTCCTTCCCTCATTTCCTTCCTTCCTTCCTCTCTCCCTCCTTTCCTTCCTAAGTCCTCCTTTCCTTCCTCCCTTCTTCCTCCTTTCCTTCCTTCCTTCTTCCTTCCTTCCTCCCTCCCTCCCTCCCTCCCTCCCTCCCTCCTTTCCTTCCTTCTTCCTTGACTCGAGGACAACAGGAGGGTTAAACTAAAAACACAATAATACTGCACAAGCATACAACACAGCAGTGATCTGAGACTCAGAGTTAGTTTTTAAGTGTTGCTGCACACATTTCAAAAGAAGACTGAGAAATTAAAAATTAATTTTAATCTAATTTAGATGTTTCTTCATAAATACAACAAATCACTTCGTTTGACTCGTTTCAGGCTAAATAGAAAACTTTATATTCACACTGCTACATACTGAAGATACAACTGATTACAAAGAAAAAAAACTTTTATAAAACAAGACTGAGGTTAACATCCATGAACATTAACTCCAGTAATTTTCATTCTTCATCATCATCATCATCATCATCATCATCATCGTCGTCATGTGACTTTGATGATGTTCGTTAAACCGGTTTCTGTCTCAGAAGTCGTCGTCGTCACAAATGTCCAGATACACGTCGAAGGCTTCTCGGTTACAGTTCCCATCGGGGGTGAAAACGTATTTATGGAAAGTCCCGTCAACACAGATCGCTGCAGGACACAAATGATTGATTAATATTTATCATTTTAGTGTCCATGTGGTTTAGTTTTGAAAAATTGAAAATAAACGTATGAATAACTTGCACACATTCTTTTTTTGTGGACCCAGCATCAAATTTCTGCTTTTAATCCATTTTGAGAGAATATATTAGAAGATTATGGCAAAAATGTCTAAGTGGTGTAACCATAAAAACTTTGTACCAAATAATTCAACTTGCTTAAAAACAGTAAATTCTCAATAAAACACCATATCAACTAGTTTGGCATGATCTTACATTATAACTTTTTTATATTAAATAAAGGTAATGGAATACAATTGTTCTAAATATTACATTTCATCTGGGGAATCATGGAGATCAGGAAACATTTACATGTTTTAAATGAAGTCCAGTGTTTCCCACAGACCAGGTAGCAATGTGTGGTGCAGGGTCGTACGGAGACCTTTTGACGGGCAGGGGCTCTGACCAGGGGGAGGTGGCGTTGCCGTTGTAGCAGCGGTACTGTGTGTCGGTAACCTAGCATCACTAGGGGGGTCCGGGGGAGCATACCCCCGGACCCCCCTAGTGTTGCTAGGTTAGAGCATACCCCCGGAAGAAAATTTTGAAAAATAATATGGTTGCAACAAACGATTATTTTTTTAATCGAGTCGTTTAATGACTGATTTTGTTTCATATTTGATTGTTTAAAATGTCTCTGCTATAAAATCCATCAGGTAATTTCTCTCCTGTTTGACTTTAAGTGTAAAAACGACTTCAGTAGAAATTAAAATCAAACACATTAAACATTATTTGTGTTGTTGAACGTTTCCTCACCGATGACGGAGTTGACGTTTTTGGACGTGTTCTTCCCGAAGGCGCAGATACAGGCGCACTCAGCCGGCACGGTGAAGCTGGCCAACGACCACTGACTGTCTACGTACTGACCAATCACAGGGCCGACCTTCCCCACCCGAGCCAACCTGAGAGAGAGGAAGAGGAAGAGGAAGAAGAAGAAGAAGAAGGAGAGACTCATTAAAACCTGAGCAGGACTTTAACCCTCCTGTTGTCCTTGAGTCAAGGAAGGAAGGCAGGGAGGAAGGGAGGAAGGAAGGAAAGGAGGGAGGAAGGAAGGAGGGAAAGAAGGAAGGGAGGAAGGAAGGAAGGAAGGAAAGGAGGGAGGAAGGAAGAAGGAAGGAAAGGAGAGAGGAAAGGAAGGAAGGAAGGGAGGAAAGGAAGGTGTGAGGAAGGAAAGTGTGAGGAAGGAAGGAAAGGAGGGAGGAAGGAAGGAGGGAAAGGAGGGATGAAGGAAGGAAGGGAGGAAGAAGGAAGGAAATGAGGGAGGAAGGAAGGAAGGAAAGGAGGGAAGGAAGGAAGGAAAGGAGGAAGGAAAGGCGGAAGAAGGAAGGAAAGGACGGAGTGAGTAAGGGAGGAAGGAAGTAAGGAAGGAAAGAAAGAACAGTCAAAACAGACGGGAGGATGACAGGAAGGTAAAAAGAGAGAAAGGAGTCAGCAGCAGCAGCTGATGTGTGGAGTTTGTTCTTACGCTGAGCGACGGTTCAGTTTTGTGTCTTTCAGAGCAAAGATGTGAACTGTTCCTTTATCACTGGAGGCGCAAAGGAAGGACGAGTCATGGCTGAAGTTGATACTGGAGAAGAAGAAAATAAAGACTCACAGATTAAGCTTTAAAACACATAAAATAAGTTAAAATAAAATAAAATAAAACATGTAGATATGAAGAAAACATGATGGTTCCATTAGAAAGAATAAATAAATAAATAAAGGCATAAGTTAACAATTTAAAAAAAATACAATTTAAAGACTAGAAATAATACTTCATATCAGTTAAATATAATTTAAATGATGTTTTTAATGTTCTGGTTTTGTGGACATGAAATTTACTTAATAAGATAAACAATTAGAAAAGTCATCAAATGCAATAAGTTACATTATTTTGATTAAGTAAGTGAAATAGTTACATTATTACATTTTAAATAGAGTTATTAGTAATCTGTAATCTATTACATTTCTAAACTAACCTTCACAACCCTGATAACATATATTATATATATATGAATAGGAAGGAAGGAAGTAGGAAGAAAGAAGGAAAAGAAGAGAGGAAGGAAAGATGGAAGGGAGGAAGGAAGGCAGGAAAAGGAGACAGGAAGGAAGGGAGGAAGGAAGGAAAAGAAGAGAGGAAAGAAAGATGGAAGGGAGAAAGGACAGAAGGAAGGAAGGAAGGAAGAAGGAAGGAAAAGAAGAGAGGAAGGAAAGATGGAAGGGAGGAAGGAAGGAAGGAAAGAAGGAAGGAAGGAAATGAAGACAGGAAGGAAGGGAGGAAGGAAAAGAAGAGAGGAAAGAAAGATGGAAGGGAGGAAGGACAGAAGGAAGGAAGGAAGGAAGGAAGGAAGGAAGGAAGGAAAAGAGGACAGGAAGGAAGGGAGGAAGGAAGGAAGGAAAAGAAGAGAGGAAAGAAAGATGGAAGGGAGGAAGGACAGAAGGAAGGGAGGAAGGAAGGACAGAAGGAAGGAAGGAAAAGAAGAGAGGAAAGAAAGACGGAAGGAAGGAAGGAATGAAAAGAAGAGATGAAGGAAAAGAAGACAGAAAGGAAGGGAGGAAGGAAGGAAGGAAGGAAGAAGGGAGGAAAAGAAGAGAGGAAGGAAAGATGGAAATAATCTAATAATATAATTATTATATTTCCAAACTTACCTTCCCAACCTTTGTAACATATATTATATATAAATGAATATATGAAAACAGGAGACTCACTTTTTCCCTCCATACAGATTATAAGTGAAGTTTTGCTGAATACATTAAACTCTCCTAAAGTCATTTTATTTCATTTTACTTTTG
Source organism: Scomber scombrus (assembly GCF_963691925.1). Classification (NCBI taxonomy): domain Eukaryota; kingdom Metazoa; phylum Chordata; class Actinopteri; order Scombriformes; family Scombridae; genus Scomber; species Scomber scombrus. The sequence goes on from NC_084984.1 coordinate 24,050,850, forward strand.
TCTTTATAATCTATTTTAACCTAGTTTTTTTCCTCTTATTTTTTATTTATTTATTGTTTATTTTCTCTCATTTATTTTACTTTAATTTTATTTTAAAACATTTTTATCCTCCTTATTTTTTCTCTTGTGTGCTTTGGTCTAAACTTTTTAAATGTGTTCCTTTTAATCATTTTTATTCCTTTTCTTTATGTCGTCACTTCTTCTGTCTTATTATCAGTTTGATTGATTATTTAATTGATTAATTATTTAAGGCTCTTTGTCTCATCTGACTAACAATCCCAAAAAATAAGAAAATCATCACATTTAAGAAACTGGAGCCAGAAAATATTTGACATTTTTGCTTGAAAATGATTAAAATGATTATTAGACTTTAATAAGAGTCGCTGATTAATTAAGTCTTTTCTGTCAAATCGACTAATTGATTAATAGTTGCAGCTCACAGAGAAACAGCTGAACATTAATACTGCTGAATCTCTTCTTCTTTGTCCTTTTTTAAAGCTGGAAAACTATAAAATATAATCAGGAAAACTTCATTTAACAGAAATCACCATAAATCCAGATTAATGACAGCAGATGTTTGATATTATATTGACATCAATATATTTATTAAAGCTCAGATTAGACTGTTTTACTGAGTCTGCTCCTCTGTTATCATTTAAACTTTGCTGTGATTCAGTTAAATTCACACTTTAGTTTTCATTAATGTGTTTTTATGTGTGATGAAACAGTGATTTAAATCACTAAATGTTAACCAGCCGTTGTTCTCAAGCTGCTCAAACTGATGAAATGATGAATTAATGATCGTGTGACGAGATGAAGATTGATCCACTCTGGAGATCGTTTTAGAAAAGTTCAGTTTTTGGTTGAAAGATGCTGAAAAAGCAGAGATTTTAAATATTAAAGATCCCCTCAGATATGTTTTAAGATGTAAAAACTCTTCTGCTTGGTTCATTATTTGTGTCTAAATCAAATATAGTTCAGTTAAACGTTTAAACTTTAGTATCATTTCCTCCTTTTCACTCATTAAAGATCCACAATCTGTTAATGTTCTAATAAAGTTTTTACAGTTAAAGACAACAGACCTTTATTTACTGTCTGAACACACACACAGATATATACACACAGAGCAACACACACACACACACACACACACACACACACACACACACACACACACACACACACACACACACACACACACACACACACACACACACACACACACACACACTCACTCACTCTCTCTCACACACACTCTCTCTCTCTCTCACTCACACACACACACACACACACACACACACACACACACACACACACACACACACACACACACACACACACACACACACACACACACACACACACACACACACACACACACACACACACACACACACACACTCCCAGTACCAGTATAGTGTAGCAGGGTCCGTTCCTCTCCTCAGCTCCACCAGTTTGTCTCTGGTCGTCGTGTCGAACAGACGGATCAAAGTTCCTTTACGTGAAGCTGAAGCCGCGACACTTCCCGGCTGATTCAGAGCCACGCAGGCGATTTCACTCTGATGAGCGTTGATGGTGAACGGAGCCGACGATGTTCCTGGTTTAGTGTTCGACAAGTCCTGAAAAAACAACAACAACATGAGACTCATTAGGAGGGGGAGGGTCAAACTCATCTTTATTCAAGGGCCACAAACAGAACAATATGATCTGATGAGGGATCAATAAAAAGATGGAGGGAAGGAAAGAAGAGAGGAAGGAAGGAAGGAAAAGAAGAGAGGAAGGAAGGAAGGAAAATAAGACAGGAAGGGAGGAAGGAAGGACAGATGGAATCAGCGAAGATAAGACAAGAAGCAAGGAAGGAAAAGAAAAGAAGAAGGGAGGAAGGAAGAAAAGATGGAAGGGAGGAAAAGAAGAGAGGAAGGGAGGAAGGAAGAAAAGATGGAGGGGAGGAAGGAAGGAAAAGAAGAGAGGAAGGAAAGATGGAAGAAATGAAGGAAGGAAGGAAGGAATGAAGGAAGGAAAAGAAGAGAGGAAGGAAAGATGAAAGGAAGGAAGGAAGGAAAAGAAGAGAGGAAGGAAAGATGGAAAGGAAGGAAGGAAAGCAAGAAGGAAGGAAGGAAAGAAAGAAGGAAGGAAGGAAGGAAGGAAAGATGGAAGGAAGGAAGAAAAGCAAGAAGGAAGGAAAGAAAGAAAGAAAGAAAGAAAGAAAGAAAGAAAGAAAGAAAGAAGGAAAAGAAGGATTTGTGACTTACAACGAGCTGCAAGCTTCCACATTTATGACCTGGAAACACCAACAGCTGTTTCTCCAGACTGGGACACAAATCACACAAACCTGCAACAAACAGATTTAATTTAACAAAAAAAAAAAAAAGGTTTAAAAAGATGGAGTGAAAAAATGAGGTGTGAAGAGATCTCGCGATATTAAAACTCCCAAAATAGTATCCAGCTGCAGATTCAGGTATGGGCGATATGTGCGCGTCTTCGTCTATAAGTAAAATCAGTCACACTACCAAATTAAAACACAATTCATAAGTGTGTTGTTCCACTTGTGTATTTGTGTGATACAGGATTTGTGCAATTTACTTTTAGATAAATATTGTAATTTGTGATGATTTGATTCTTTATTTCATTTATATTTAAATACTAAAATTGTTTCTATTCTTCATACTTCTTTCTTTGGTATTTATGGTTGAGCATTGCATACAGTCATGTCCTTGCCAGTGTTTGCTGTAGATCCAAAGAAATGATAATAAAACAGTCTTGGCATTATCAATACACTTTTAAACCAACTTAACATCAATAATCTTCTTTTTTTTCTCCCCTCCCCTTAAACATTCTAACATGTATTTATATCTTCATATAAAATATATAGTTAAAATATTATTATACTATACAAACACTTTCTCATTGATGTGAATGGGAAAGTGTGTCCAAATGTTTGACTTGTACTGTATATATAAATACATATATAAGAATAAAATAGTAGAGAATATATACAAATAAAGAAAGAATGGGGTGGGGGAAAAAAGAATATATATATATACATCCACATATTTATATCTATACACATGTACAGTTTCATACATACATGCCTGCATACTTATTTACCCATATAAGGACTTCCTTACATTCCCTCCCTCCCTATATCTATCGATCTATCTATGAAACACAGAGGAGAGAAGCATCTCTGACCTTTGGGATTATCTCTGGTGTCAAACTCAAACAGTTTGACGGGATTTTCTGGGAAACTGTAAACGTAGATCCTGTTTTTTAACACGATGATGATCCTGCAAAAAAAAAGAAGACAAATAAAACCAACAATAATTATACGTATTAAACTTCAGTGATGTTTATTATTTCAGAAGGAAGGAAGGACAGAAGGAAGGAAGGAAAGATGGAAGGCAGGAAAGAAGGAAAGAAAGATGGAAGGAAGAACAAAAGTTAAGAAGGAAGGAAGGAAGGAAGGAAAGAAGGAAAATAAGGAAGGACAGAAGGAAGGAAGGAAGGAACGAAGGAAGGAAGGACAGAAGAAAGGAAGGACAGAAGGAAGGAAAGATGAAAGGAAGAGAAGACAAGAAGGAAGGCAGGAAGGAAGGAAGGAAAGATGAAAGGAAGAAAGGAAGGAAGGAAGGCAGGAAGGAAGGAAGGAAAGAAGAAAGGAAGAAGGAAGGAGGGAAGGAAGGAAGGAAGGAAGGAAGGAAGAAAGGAAGGAAGGAAGGAAGGAAAGAAGGAAGGAAGGAAGGATGTGTATTATTTCAGACTGACTCACTTGTCGTGTCTCATGCGGACAGCCAGCACTGGTTTGGTGAAGGTGAACTCCAGCACCAGCTTGTCTTTGGGGTCACGTGACTCTCGAGCGTCGTCCCAGATCAGCACTGAAATAAAACAATAAATAAAATATAAAACTAAGCTGTTTGTTTGAGATTAAAAAAAAAAAAAGATGTAAATGAAGCATCAGCAGTAAAAAGGCTCCAGATGGCTCAGAGCTGATTAGACTGAGTCAGCTTTTCTTTCTCTTTACACAATATCAGGAATTCAGCCGTAATGTTTCTTCTTTAAGTTCAACTGTGAAATATCAACATCACACTTATATATATTATCATTCTTTAACTTCATTAATGTGAAGATTTGATGCTTTTCTTTGTGTGTGTGGAAGGAAGGAAAGAAAGATGGAGGGAAGGAAGGAAGGAAGGACAGATGGAAGGAAGGAAGGAATGAAAGATGGAAGGAAGGAAGGAAGGAAGGAAAGAAAGATGGAAGGTAAGATGGAAGGAAGGAAGGAAGGAAAGAAGGAAAGAGAGGAAGGATAGAAGGACAGATGGAAGGAAGGAAGGGAGGGCAGATGGAAAGAAGGAAGGAAGGACAGATGGAAGGAAGGAAGGAAGGAAGGAAGGAAGGAAGGAAGGAAGGAAGGAAGGAAGGAAGGAAGGAAGGAAGGAAGGAAGGAAGGAAGGAAGGAAGGAAGGAAAAGAAAGACTCATATGTGCCTCCTTTTTCTGTGTTGTACTTTGTTTGTAAAATTAACAAAATATTCAATAAATAAATGTTTTTATAATAAGAAGAAGGTGTATTCCTGGTGCTGATGGGATATTAAGAGGCTTAATAATGTCAAAAAGAAAAGACTATTGACAGATTTTACCACTTTCATTGTTATTGTCTTTCTTTTATCATTTGAGACTAATGTTTATACGGTAGAGATACTGAAGACAAATATTATGTCCTAATGTTCCTGTTGCTTGTTTACTTACCTATTATTTATTGTTCTTTGTTGGTTTTATATCATTTGAAATGACATTTGCACCATTTTTTACCAAAAGTAAGACTGAATGCTCCTGAAAATGTCAAATGGTGTAACCACAAAAGAATAAGTATTACATATTTTATCACCTACACAGTGTATTTAAGTGGACTTATACTAATAATGACTTCATTTAAAACATGTAAATGTTTCCTGATCTCCATGATTCCCCAGATGAAATGTAATATTTAGAACAATTGTATTCCATTACCTTTATTTAATATAAAAAGTTATAATGTAAGATCATGCCAAACTAGTTGATATGGTGTTTTATTGAGAATTTACTGTTTTTAAGCAAGTTGAAAGTTTTTATGGTTACACCACTTAGACATTTTTGCCATAATCCTCTAATATATTCTCTCAAAATGGATTAAAAGAAGAAATTTGATCATGGGTCCACAAAAAAAGAATGTGTGCAAGTTATTCATACGTTGATTTTCACATTTTAACCCTTTAAATTTAAACTAAACCACATGGACACAAATAAACATCTCATTGACTCATACAGGTGTGTGTATATAATTGGGTGGATGAGGATAGTATATATAAATAAATAAAACCTTTAATAACATCTGAATGTGAATGTGTGGAAGTTAAGTGGTCGAACAATTTATGCAAAACTGTGTAAGTTACTGTATAGAAGAAATAAATATGTTTAAAGTTTATTTGTGTCCTTGATCACTTCAATTCAAAAAAACTAAAACTAAAACAGTGAAAAGATAAAAGTGGAAATATTACAATAAAAGCTCAAAGAAGAAAAAGAAGAAAAGAAATCTGTCTGTTCTGCTGTGTTGTGAGATGAGACAGATGGTTTCTCTTTAAAAACAACATAATTAGAAACAGCTTTTCTGATCCTAATTTTAGTATTATTAATATTTAGCACTGTCTGGATCCTTTAATGTTTGTAACAAATGTGCTGAAGCATTAAAATTAACAATATGTACTTTTTTAATCATATTAAAGCTGAAAAAAGCTAAATATTATGTTATACTTTTGTCTAATTTGACTCATTCACATAAAGAGTAGAGCTGATGCTGACGCCGATATTAGAGAGTAAAAAATAATCCTGATATAGATATTTACAGAAAATATAAATACACTTTTTTTTTGCCCTGACTTTATTTAAAACTCACCAGAGATTTCAGAGAATTTGGGGTTGACTCCTCCTCCAACGACAGCGAGCAAGTTGGAGCGATGCAGCATCGAACACAGAGCTACACTGCCAACCTGCTCATGATCTACACACACACACACACACACAAACACAAACACAGACACAGACACAGACACAGACACACACACACCACACACACACACAGAGAGACACACACAGAGACACAGAGAGAGAGAAAGACACACACACACACACATACACACACACAGAGACACATAGACACAGAGAGAGAGAAAGACACACACACACACACACACACACACACACACAGAGTTAGTGTTCAGCTCTCTTTTTGTGGGTGGGTGGGTGGGTGTGTGTGTGTGAGAGAGTGTGTGTGTGTGTGTGTGTGTGTGTGTGTGTGTGTGTGTGTGTGTGTGTGTGTGTGTGTGTGTGTATGTGTGTGTGTGTGTCTCTGTGTGAGAGTGTGTCTCTGTGTGTGTGTGTGTGTGTGTGTGTGTGTGTGTGTGTGTGTGTGTGTGTGTGTGTGTGGGCTCACCCAGATGACCTTTCTCCATCAGCGGCTCCACGTTGTAGATTCTGACTCCGCTCTCCATCGCACAGCAGAAACAACCTGAAGAGACGAAGAGTTTAGTTAGTTTAGCATAGACTGTCACGTTGAAACATAGAACACTTCATTTCACTTCCATTATAAGTGCATTATGAAGGGATCTTCTAATGGTCAGTATGAACAGGAGGAATCATTACAGCATGATAAACACATGCTATGTTATTTTAGACTCCTGACTGTTGGTTTAAAACATTAACATTATACATATCATTGTTTTTAATGCTTCATGTCATCAGATTAAAGCAGATAAACAACGTTAAGTCTCATAAATCAGACTCACTCTGATCCTGGTTGAACTGCAGGCTGTTGACTCCTCTCTGCTGAGCCATGACTGCTCTCACTGCCGACACGCAGCTGCTACCGGTTAACTACAGGTGGAGGACCTGGAGGAGTAGCAGGAGGATGAGGAGGAACAGGAGGAGGTGGATGAGGAGGAGGAGGGGGAGGAGCAGCAGGAGGAGGAAGATGACAGAGGAGAAGCAGGACGATGAGGAGGAGCAGGAGAAAGAGGAGGAGCAGCAGTAGGAGGAGGAGGGGGAGGAGCAGGAGGAGGAGAAGGAAGAGGATCAGGAGGAGGAAGAGCAGGAGGAAAAGTAGAAGCAGGAAGAGGAGGAGCAGGAGGAAGAGGAGGAGGAGTAGGAGAAGAAAAGGGAGCAGGAGGAGTGGGAGGAGGAAGAGGAAGAGGAGGAGAAGGAGAAGAATGAGGAGTAGGAGGAGGAAGAGGAGGAGGGTGAGGAGAACAGAGACAAACAGGACTTACTGTTAGCTTCAGGTGGCTAACACACATTAGCATCAGATAAAACATAAACGAGTCTTTTTTTAAGCGCGACATTAATAAAGAAGTGAAGTCTGACCTTCAACACGCAGCCTGGAGACGCTGCGGACGCTTTAACACGCAGAAACACAGACAGATGTTGCGACACCGCGACTTGTTGTTGTTTTTCACCCGACGACGTCAGCGGCACGTGCTTCCGGTTCTGTTCCGCTTTCCGGTTTAACAAAATAAAAGCTTTTTATTTTTTTTATTTTTTTTGTGTGTCCTAAACCACAATTCAAAATAAGATACGATTTGAATTAAAACATAAACGATATATTATTATGATTATTATGATGATGATGATTATTATTATTATTATTAAGATAAGATACAAAAAACAATCAAAACAACAGTAGAAATATATAATAAAAATAAATAAATAATAATAATTGTGACATTATTTTTTATTATTTACAACACAACAATAATATTGTTATTGAGTGGCATTATTACTATTATTATTATTATTATTATTGTTGGTGATTTAGAAGTTTTAATGCAGAATAGTTTCTATCTTTTATTAATCTATCTATCTATCTATCTATCTATCTATCTATCTATCTATCTATCTATCTATCTATCTATCTATCTATCTATCTATCTATCTATCTATCTGTGATTAATTGTATCATTCTTTATGCCATTTTTTAAATTTATAAACAGAAATGATCTAAAACATCACCTAAAATTGCACCTTTCCTCCTAGAATTGAGCTCTCTATTTAAACCACAGCTAGTAAATAATAAAGTAATTTTAAAAAAAAAAGCAATAAATAAATAATTTAAATGAATTAATATACCGCTAAGTTATTCCTTTATTAGTCCCACAGTGGGGAAATTTACATTATTGCAGCAGCAAGTGGACAGACTCATTAAACTCAGGTTTTCAGCACAGAGACACTTTCAGAAGATTAACGTGAAATTCTGCACAAAAATGCAAGTAACAAGAAGAGAAGCACATTATAGTTTTTTATAATAAATTAAAAGTTTTGAGAGGCCGCAGTTTTTCTAGTGTAAAAATAATAAAACATTTGTTTATACAGCGCTTATCAAACCCAGAGATGACACAGC
>NC_084984.1:24061776-24072276 GCF_963691925.1 Scomber scombrus
GACCCGGGAGTGCGACACAAAGGTTAAATTAGTGTAGTCTCAACACTTTAACATGTTACTCCTGTGTTTTTAATTGAAGCAGCACGTTTTAAAAAAATCGACATCTACAATAATGCTGATTAATGTGCGTGTGCCTCTGATAATAAACCAATTAATTAATATAAAATCTGACGCTCTTCATGCTCCAGCTCCTCCAGTGAAGGCAGATATAGTTCCCTTTGAAGCCTCCGTCCCTTTTACCTTCATTCAGACGCATGTCATCATGTTAACGCTTCATAAAGGATCAAACTGAAGCAGTGCTGATGTATGTGCTTCATAATGCTCCCAGAAACTTTTCAATTTACTGCAGATTCTTTTTCATTAGTCTGTGGTTCGCTCTTTATGTTATGTTGGCAGAATTAATTAATTTCTTTAGGATTTTATCTGTTTTAAATGCAGTGTGTGCAGTTTGTTTAACCCTCACATACTGTTCATATTCTACCCTCGCTTTATGTTCCTCTCATAAAAAGTGTCTATACCAAATGTTGAAGCATAGATGTGTTTAGAAAACATCATTAGTCGATCTGACTGATCAATAAATGTGTGATTAACCCTCCTGTTGTCCTCGAGTCAAGGAAGGAAGGGAGGAAGAAGGAAAGAAAGGAGGGAGGGAGGAAGGAAGGAAAGGAGGAAGGAAGGAAGGAAGGAAGGGAGGAAAGGAGGGAGGAAGGAAGAAGGAAGGAAGGAAAGAAGGAAGGAAAGGGGGGAAGAAGGAAGGAAGATGGAAGGAAAGGAAGGAAGAAGAAGGAAGGAAAGGAGGAAGGAAGGAAAGAAGGGAGGAAAGGAGGGAGGAAGGAAGAAGGAAGGAAAGAAGGAAGGAAAGGGGGGAAGAAGGAAAGAAATATGGAAGGAAAGGAAGGAAGAAGATGGAAGGAAAGGAGGAAGGAAGGGAGGAAAGGAGGGAGGAAGGAAGAAGGAAGGAAAGAAGGAAGAAGGAAGGAAAGGGGGGAAGAAGGAAAGAATGGAGGAAGGAAGGAAAGGAGGGAGGAGGGAAGGGAGGAAGAAGACGAAAGGAAAGGAGTAAGGAAGAAGGAAAGAAAGGAGGGAGGAAGGGAGGAAGAAGGAAGGAAAGAAGGGAGGAAGGAAGACGGAAGGAAAGGAGGGAGGAAGGAAAGGAGGGAGGAAGGAAGGGAGGAAGGAAGACGGAAGGAAAGGAGGGAGGAAGGAAGGGAGGAAAGGAAAGAAGGGAGGAAGGAAAAGAGAAAGGAATGAATGAAGGAAGGAAAGAAGGACAAGGGAAAGAAGGACAGGGGAAGGGAGGAAGGTAGAGGGATGGAGGAAGGAAAGAAGGAAAGGAGGAAAGAGGGAGGAAAGAAAGAAAGAGAGGAGGAAGGACAGGCGGAAGGAAGGAAAGGAGGAAAGAAGGTACAGTCAAAACAGACGGGGTCAATTTGACCCGGGAGGACGACACGAAGGTTAAACCTTGATTCATGTTTCAGAGAGCAGAGAGAGTGTATTTTTTTAGCTTTTACACCACTAAACAGCTCCTATCACACAATATCATGTCCTATTTTACCTAAGACATGAAAATATAACATAGCAATAATGATGGAAATGTGTCTTTCTGGTAGTTTTGAGTCTCTTTAGTCACTCCATCTCTGGGTTACTATGGTAACTAGATGGCAGCTGTCACTCAAACTAACTGAAGGTTGTTTTTAGTCATTTTTATATCTCTTTTTTGTCTTTTTTTTAGGTTTCTTTAGTCAATTTGTGTCTCTTTTAATAATCTTGCATCTCTTTTTGGTGGTTAAATGTTATTTTATATGTAAAGTGAAAATGAGCAGAACTATTGTATAACCATTAGAGCCATCAGTCTTCACTGCTACATCATAAAAAGAAATCCTCATAACTACTATCTTATTAAAACTATTAACTATTCATTTCACTAAAACACATGTCAATAGATACGGAGATAATCTGACCCAGAACAGCCTCAATGGACAAACATTTGTAGCATCTATACAAAAGTAGAACATTTTATAATATTTTAATTTTTGTGCAGTTTGGGCCACTTTAGGAAAAGATGTCAGAATAAAAGACAGGTTTTTTTTACAAGCTGTTAAATGTCAAAACAGGTAAAATTGGACAGAATGTAAGGGTTAAACATTTCAAAGGTCAGATAAAGGAAACACTGTACATCATGATCAGAAATGCAATTGTTTAACCTTTGTGTCGTCCTCCTGGGTCAAATTTACCCCGTCTGTCTTGACTGTTCCCTCCTTCCTTCCGTCTGTCCTTCCTCCCTCCTTTTCTCTTTCTTTCCTTCCTTCTTTCCTTCCTCCATCCCCCTTTTTCCTTCCTTCTGTCCTTCTTTCCTTCCCTCCTTCCTTCCTTCCTTTCCTTCCTCCTTTCCTTCTTTCGTCCCTCCTTCTGTCTTTCTTTCCTCCCCCCTACCTTCCTCCCTTCCTCTTTCCCTGTCTCCCTCCCTCCCTCCCTCCCTCCATCCTTCTTTCCTCCCTCCCTCTTACCTTCCTTCTTCCTTTCCTTTTTTCCTCCGTCCTTCCTTCCTCCCTTCCTTCCTTCCTCCCTCCCTCCTTCTCTCTTTCTTTCCTCCCCCTCCCTTCCTTCTTTCCTCTGTGCTTCTTTCCTCCCTCCCTCCTACCTACCTTCCTTCTTTCCATTCCTTCCTTCCTTCCTTCCTTCCTTCCTTCCTTCCTTCCTTCCTTCCTTCCTTCTTTCCTTTCCTTCCTTCCTTCCTTCCTCCCTTCCTTCTTTCCTTTCCTCCCTTTCTTCCTTCCTCCCTCCTTTCCTTCCTTCTTCCTTCCTCCCTTCCTCTTTCCTTCCTTCTTCCTCCCTTCCTTCCTTCCTTCCTCCCTCCTTTCCTTCCTTCCTCGTTTCCTTCCCTCTTCCTCCCTTCCTTCCTTGACTTGAGGACAACAGGAGGGTTAAAGAAACAGAACAACATACAAAGCTCTGAACAAGCTGTGAATCTGTGTTGGGCAGGATAACTGAGACAGATTTTTTCTCTGCACAGAAAATAATCAAATACCAATAGTGGAATCATCCGAGGCACATACTGTACCCTTTTGTCTGAAATAACCGTACATTTGTCTGCCAGCTCAATTAGATCAAACCTTTGGGGAACGGAGCTAATTGCTTGGACAGACTGTGTTTTTGGCTGCTGATGAAAAGACGTCCATTTCTGTGATGTCTAAAAAAAAACCCAAACCAAACTGAAAGCATTAAAAAGATGAAAAAGAAGATGTGTGTGTGTGTGTGTGTGTGTGTGTGTGTGTGTGTGTGTGTGTGTGTGTGTGTGTGTGTCTGTGTGTGTGTGTGTGTGTGTGTGTGTTTGTGTGCAGGTCTACAGTCAGTTCTCCTTACCAGTTCAGATGATGTATCAGGGTCAGTGATAAATAAGGGTTGGTAAGATGAGCAATTCAAAAATATCATAAAAACTAGTTTTAAAAGCAGCATCAGGTTTGTTAAAATGTATATTCAGTATTTTTGTTGGTTTTATATCATTTGAAATGACATTTGCACCATACCAAAAGTAAGACTGAATGCTCCTGAAAATGTCAAATGGTGTAACCACAAAAGAATGATAAATATTACATATTTTATCACCTACAGTGTATTTAAGTGGACTTATACTAATAATGACTTCATTTAAAACATGTAAATGTTTCCTGATCTCCATGATTCCCAAGATGAAATGTAATATTTAGAACAATTGTATTCCATTACCTTTATTTAATATAAAAAGTTATAATGTAAGATCATGCCAAACTAGTTGATATGGTGTTTTATTGAGAATTAACTGTTTTTAAGCAAGTTGAATTATTTGGTACAAAGTTTTTATGGTTACACCACTTAGAAATTTTTGCCATAATCCTCTAAAATATTCTCTCAAAATGGATTAAAAGCAGAAATTTGATGCTGGGTCCACAAAAAAAGAATGTGTGCAAGTTATTCATACGTTTATTTTCACATTTTAACCCCTTTAAATTTAAACTAAACCACATGGACACAAAAAACCTCACTGACCCTTATGTGGACAGATTAGCTCATTCAGAGAAATGAGTTGGATGGAGACATTAACCCAACAGTAGACTCTGTTTCCAACCGACAGTTGAAAAAAAAAAGCGTAACCACGATCGCCCCCCTATAACCTTTAACCCCGTGGTTATTACCGCAGCCATGATGACTAACTTCTTATCTCTCCTCTCGCTTCTGTTCATGCAGGCAGCTGTGAGCGCCTATGAGCTTATTTCCTTTGTGTCTGGTTTCAGTCTGAAGCTGCAGTCAGGTGAAATTTATTGGCACTGTGGAGCTAAAAACAGGCATTAAATAGCATGAGGATGGTTGCACACAAAAGCTGGAAAAAGCTAGAAAGGCAAGCAGGCAACAGCAGTCACCCAAAGCTATAAATTACACCAAAATTACACTGAATTTCATCCAGTGTATTTCTGCTGTCACTGTCTCTGCACTCACTGCTAGTGTTTTAACATTTATAATCAAAACAACAGAAAAGGGAACCATCTTTAACAGAAAACTTGAGATTGTCCACCTAAGAAAAACCCATACACTGTATATATATAATGGACGTAACAGCCGTGACATCACCCATTGGTTTGTGGACTGCTGCTTTGAGGCCAATAGTGTCAGATCTGAGCAGCGCCATCTTGAAAATTTCAGGTGCATGTCGGGAAAAAAAGAACACGGATTCTACTTAGATGGGCATGAGGAGGGGCAAGAGGACGGAGCGAGGGAGGTTGCGAGGGCTGGATCTACCACAGTCTACACCGGCAACCTGGTGATGCTAACCAAGTTAGCTGTTATGACTAACTATAACCACAAAACTCCGGAGAAAACTGTCGGTGTGAAACACATTCACGGCTATTTTCATACAGTCTATCTGTCCGCCCTCCTGAACCTGTGAATCAATCAACCTGTCAATAACGACGTAGCCACGCCCTAATGCATACCCTGTTTTATTGTCAAAAATATAAAATCAGGGAGGCCAAACTTTCACAAATGAACATCATACTGCATTGAAGAAGGCTTTAAACTAGCGATTGAGACCATAAACACATTTTGAAAACGTTTACTGAGGTTAGAAATCAAGTGAGAAGTTGGTGAATTCTCCATTGACTTGTATAGAGACGGAAGTCCTTTTGACACCAAAACGGTCGCCCCCTGGTGGCCTTTTGATAGAAGGCAGTTTTAAGTTACTTCTGCGTTGGCATCATTTCAGAGGACCGGAACTCCTTGCTTGGAAAAACCAGACAGGTTGTAATTTCAGTAACCCAAAAACGACTTATGGTTACGTTTGATTGACAGCTGCCCTCTAGTGGCTGTATTAACTGTGAGACAGATCAGTGGTGCAGTTTCAGTAACCCACTTTTAAATATTTCCTTTAAACATTAGAGATTTTATTTGATTTCATTGACTGTCTGAATTTCTGATTTTTATAGATTTTAATGTATTTTATGATTCTTACTGATCGCCTTTTTGCTGACGACACTGTAATTTATTTTGTTGACTGCTCTGATTGCTTATGTCATGTAGATTTTATAGAATTTGTTTATTTTTATTATTTGCCCATCTACACTCTTCTCAACTCAGTCTTAATGTGATGGTTTTATGATTTGCTTGTTTAAATACTGCTGGTTTTAATTTGTAACGAAAGTGTAGAAAAGAGCTCTATAAATAAAGATTATTATTATTAGCATACATATAATGACAGATTTTCTCATGCAGAAGAAGAGGGCTGGATGGAGGCATTAACCCAACAGTTGACTTTGTCACAAGAGACACTGTTTGTTTCGTGTTTCCAACCGCGAGTCAGACAGTTTTTAAAAGCGTAACTTCGATAATCCCCTAACCTTTAACCAACTTGGTTATTATTGTAGCTATGACAACGAAGTGGTCTAACTTTAAGGAAGCAGTAAGTTTAACCCACTACATGTTTCTCTAACGTTAACAAAGTGATCATTTTACCACAAACCATCATCATTCTCTAAAACCTAACCAGACTTTAACCACAGCGCTTTAACATCATAAAACAACATTATTTGTTTATTGTCACGGTTTTGGAAATCACAAACAGTTCTCGTGTCATATAGTCAAATCATATATTTAATCATTTTAAGGATTTTCATAAGGAAGACGAATGAAATGCAGCGTCATTGATGATTTCTTTAAATCAAAATCCCCTTAAACATTTAACCTTCGTGTCGGCCTCCCGGGTCAAATTGACCCCGTCTGTTTTGACTGTTCCTTCTTTCCTCCCTTCCTTCCTTCTTTCCTTCCTTCCTTCCTATCCTCCTTCCCTCCGTCCTTCCTATCCTCCTTCCCTCCGTCCTTCCTCCCTCCTTTCCTTCCTCCCTTCCTCCTTTCCTTCCTTCTTTCCTTCCTTCCTTCCTTCCTTCCTTCCTTTCCTTCCTTCCTCCCTCGCTCCTTCTTTCTTCCCTCCTTCCTTTCCTCCCTTCCTCCTTTCCTTCCTTCTCTCCTTCCCTCTTTCCCTCCTTCTCTCCTTCTTTCCTCCCCCCACCTTCTTCCCTTCCTTCTTTCCTCTGTCCTTCCTTCATCTTTTCCTTTTCCCTCCCTCCCTCCTACATTCCTTCTTTCCTCCATCCTTCCTCCCTACCTTCTTTCCTTTCTTCCCTTCCTTCCTTCCTCCCTCCTTTCCTTCCTTCCTTCCCTCCCTTCCTTCCTTCCTCCCTCCCTCCTTTCCATCCTCCCTTCCTTCCTTCCGCCCTCCATCCGTTTCTTCCTTCTTCCTTCTTCCTCCCTTCCATCCTTCCTTCTTCCTCCCTTCCTTCCTTGACTCGAGGACAACAGGAGGGTTTACAGTAGAGCTCTGGGCCTGACTCTCTCTGTTCACAAGTGGCAAACGAGCACAGCTTTCCAACTTTAAAATGAATCAAGAGTAGATTAGGAAGCACGACATCAGAGGAGCATGTTGAAGTGTTTAATGCTTAATGGCTTTTGGACACTGACGGAAGAGATGCTATTCTTCTCTATTTGCTTCTTAAGGCCTCTGTGCTGTTTTTCTTTAAAATGATGTCAGCTGATTAGTCACTCGGTCCGCTCCATTAGGCATTCTGCTTTTTACAGCCTGACAAAAGCAGTGAGTGAACGTTTAAATGGTGTCTGGAGCATGAAATCCAGACGGTTCATTCTGATGTGTGAATTTCTCCAGATCCAGATCATCTTACGAAAGCTTTTGTCCTGTTGACTGTTTTGTTTCACGATGACAGCGTTTTGTTTTATTTATTGAAGTTACATATTGTAGCATTGGTTTGCCTAAATCAATTAAAATATTCAGTGCTCCTCTTAGAGTGCCGTCTTTTCCTCAAGGCAATTTCCCAGCTATTTATTTATTACATTATGTAATGAAACTCTGTAAGGACACCTGTTGTTACGGTGTCAACTTGATATCTGTTTGCCTATATGTTATAAATAGCCTGATATTGCTATTATATGCCTATATATGTTAACTCATATGTTGGGGGATAATGGGGCCGAGTTTAGTTCCCAGTCCGACCTGCTCGTATGTTGATGTGTTAAACTGATTTAAGGTGAGCTCAGAGAAACTTTCCTCCTTCAGGAGATGAATGAAAACAAACTCTGTTGCTCATCTCAGCAAAATGAGCAATTCAAAAGTATGTGAAACTAGTTTTAAAAGCAGCATCAGGTTTGTTAAAATGTACATTTAGTATTTTTGTTGGTTTTATACATAGACTGTATATAAGAAATGGACGTAACATCCGTGACGTCACCCATTGGTTTGTGGACTGCTGCTCGGAAGCCAATAGTATCGGATCTGAGCAGCGCCATCTTGAAAATTTCCGGTGCATGCCGAGAAAAATAAAAACACAGATTCTACTTATATGGGCATCAGGAGGAGCAAGAGGCGCCCTCCTGAACCTGTGAATCAATCAACCTGTCAATCACGACGTAGCCACGCCCTAATGCATACCCTGTTTTATCGTTAAATATAAAATCAGGAGGCCAACATTTCACAAATGAACATCATACTGCATTGAAGAAGGCTTTAAACTAGCGATTGAGACCATAAACACATTTTGAAAACGTTTACTAAGGTTAGAAATCAAGTAAGAAGTTGGTGAATTCTCCATTGATTTGTATAGAGACGGAAGTCCTTTGGGCACCAAAACGGTCGCCCCCTGGTGGCCTTTTGATAGAAGGCAGTTTTAAGTTATTCCGCTTTGGCCTCATGTCAGAGGACCGGAGCTCCCCGCCTGGTTTTATATCATTTGAAATGACATTTGCACCATTTTTTAAACCAAAAGTCAGACTGAATGCTCCTGAAAATGTCCAATGGTGTAACCACAAAAGAATGATAAATATTATAATATATATTTAAATATTTTATCACCTACAGTGTATTTAAATGGACTTATACTAATAATGACTTCATTTAAAACATGTAAATGGTTCCTGATCTCCATGATTCCCCAGATGAAATGTAATATTTAGAACAATTGTATTCCGTTACCTTTATTTAATATAAAAGTTATAATGTAAGATCATGCCAAACTAGTTGATATGGTGTTTTATTGAGAATTCAGTGTTTTTAAGCAAGTTGAATTATTTGGTACAAAGTTTTTATGGATAATTGACCCTCATACATCATTCTGCACAGAGAAGAAGAACAAACATCCAACTGAAGAAACAAGAAGGAAAACATGTTTTTGAGTGAAGAGAGACTTTAATTGTCATATTTTCCTCATTTGGCTGATAAAAGACTGTAATCTTGGTGTCATTATGCTTCTTTCAAAGTGTGTTTGTTGTTGAAAATTACTAAATGATGCTGAATCAGAATATGAACTGCGGGCGACGGGGTTTCTCTCCCACACTTGACATCAGTCTGCATCAGATCAGATGAAAGAAGCAATCAGTGTTTTCTTTCAGAGCCTCAGCTGCTCACAGTGAAGACTCCAGGATAAGAAGGTATAATCAAGGATTAAGTCTTGGTGTAAAATATCAGTTGACAATCTTATTACCTCTTTTCACGACGCTCTAACAAGCTATGATGTCACCCTCAATTAACCTTTTGGTCCGGTTTAATCAGATTTAGGTGCTCACAGGATATCTGGAGCACATAATAAAAGCTGAGAAACTGGAAGGATTCAGATTAATTCAAATAAGTCATCCAAATGGACAAACACACACACACACACACACACACACACACACACACACACACACACACACACACACACACAGAGTTTGATATTTATTGGCAGTGTGGGGAGAGCTGGCGCCAAGCTCCTATCATTACTACAAATCAGGGCATTTTTTCTTTTTTAAAGTGGCAGTAAACTACAGGCTCGTTGGATATGAGCAGCGACCTGCACAGATGCATGCTGGTCAGATTTGTGTCCGACTTGATCCCGACTTGCTCTGACGTAATGCACACGTGAGCAATGATAACCCCTCATGAGATCGAGGTGGTGCATGAGTAGACCTCAGGGCCCGATGAGTTTTATTTGTGTAGCATCTTTCATACACAATGACAGTCCGAGGCGCTTTAGCATAAAATTCACTGGAGGTTTAACCCTCCTGTTGTCCTCGAGTCAAGGGAGGAAGGGAGGAAGAAGGAAGAAAGGGAGGAAGGAAGGGAGGAAGAAGGAAAGAAAGGAGGGAAGGAGGAAGGAAGGGAGGAAGGAAGTAGGAAGGAAAGGAGGGAGAAAGGAAAAGAGGAAGGGAGGAGGAAGGAAGGAAAGAAGGACAGAGGAAAGACCGAAGGGAGGGAGGAAAGGAAGGAAGAAGGGAAGGAAAGAAGGAAGGGAGGAAAGGTAGCAGGGAGGGAGGAAAGGAAGGAAGAAAGGAAGGAAGGAGGGAAGGAAAGAAGGAAGGGAGGAAAGAGAGAGGAAGGAAAGAAAGAGAGAAGGAGGGAGGGAGGAAGGACAGACGGAAGGGAGGAAAGAAGGAACAGTCAAAACAGAAGGGGTCAATTTGACCCTGGAGGACGACACAAAGGTTAAAAACACAGAAATCCATCAATTAAAAATAAGTGCTCAGATAAGAAACCTACCAATCATGAGCAGAAAGGTTTGAAGTTTTATTTTAAACGTGGAAACTGTAACTGATGTCATCTGGTAGTTTACTGCAGATAGAAGTAATTAAAGTAATTACAAGCTCCCCATGAAGAGCTGGAATTTAACCTGGTTTCAGTTAGATGACAAATACCAGTTAATCTGAGTGATCTGGTCAGTGAGCAGGTCAGTAATGTACCAGGGAGCCAAACCATTATGTACGGTGGCCCTGAGGGTCAAAACACAACAACACTTCACAAAACACATCCTGATCCTATCACATGTAGGGACCGCAATCTGAACAGTCAGGTCGCATTTAATGTGACTTTGTCTAGAGTCCTTTAGTCAGTGATTCAAATAAAAACTATTTGATTTCCTCACTTTCCATTTCATAATAACGAACCCTTTATCACAGAGAGGAGAGCCAGAGTTATCATCAGGCATTGTGTTA